>NW_025959042.1:0-59914 GCF_023159225.1 Perognathus longimembris pacificus | reverse complement strand
ACAGAGAAAAAAGCTCATTTTGGACCTGCACTCAGGAAAGGAGTAGGCAGCTGTATATCAGGGAGTAAATCTTCTGAGAATAACAGCTGGAGCTTGTTAAGGTAATTACACAGGGGAAAGGATAATGTACTGGGAACTCCTCAGAAGAATCTGATTTGTGGTGAGGGGAGAGAGATAAAAGCTCATTTAGGAACGACATGAATATGCTGCGTAGGTAGCTGTTTATCAGTAAATATCTCCACTGAGATTAAGAAAAGCAGTAGCTTAATAAATTAAGTACTTCCTGGTATGGTTTCTGTACTGGTAACTCCCCAAAAGAATCTGGATTGTGGTGAGGGAACAGAGAAAAAAGCTCATTTTGGACCTGCACTTACGAATCGGGTAGGCAGATGTATATCAGGGAGTATCCCTTCTGAGAATAAAAAAAGCTGGAGCTTGTTAAGGTAATTACACAGGGGGAAAGCATAATGTACTGGGAACTCCTCAGAAGAATCTGATTTGTGGTGAGGGGGAGAGAGATAAAAGCTCATTTAGGAACGACATGAACATGCTGCATAGGTAGCTGTTTATCAGTAAATATCTCCACTGAGATTAAGAAAAGCAGTAGCTTAATAAATTAAGTACTTCCTGGTATGGTTACTGTACTGGTAAGTCCCCAAAAGAATCTGGATTGTGGTGAGGGAACAGAGAAAAAAGCTCATTTATGACCTGCACTTACGAAGGAGGTAGGCAGCTGTATATCAGGGAGTAAACCTTCTGAGAATAAAAACAGCTGGAGCTTGTTACGTTATTTACACAGGGGAAAGTATAATGTACTGGGAACTCCTCAGAAGAATCTGACTTGTAGTGAGGGGAGAGATAAAAGCTAATTTAGGAACGACATGAACATGCTGCATAGGTAGCTGTTTATCAGTAAATATCTCCACTGAGATTAAGAAAAGCAGTAGCTTAATAAATTAAGTACTTCCTGGTATGGTTACTGTACTGGTAACCCTCCAAAAGAATCTGGATTGTGGTGGAGGAACAGAGAAAAAAGCTCATTTAGGACCTGCACTACGAAGGGGTGAGGCAGATGTATATCAGGGATATCCCTAATGAGAATAAAAACAGCTGGAGCTTGTTAAGGTAATTACACAGGGGAAAGGATAATGTACTGAGAACTCCTCAGAAGATTGTGATTTGTGGTGAGGGGAGAGAGATAAAAGCTCATTTAGAAACGACATGAACATGCTGAGTAGGTAGCTTTTTATCAGTAAATATCTCCACTGAGATTAAGAAAAGCAGTAGCTTAATAAATTAAGTACTTCCTGGTATGGTTACTGTACTGGTAACTCCCCAAAAGAATTTGGATTGTGGTGAGGGAACAGAGAAAAAAGCTCATTTAGGACCTGCACTTACGAAAGGAGTAGGCAGCTGTATATCAGGGAGTAAACCTTCTGAGAATAACAGCTGGAGCTTGTTATGGTAATTACACAGGGGAAAGGATAATTTACTGGGAACTCCTCAGAAGAATCTGATTTGTGGTGAGGGGGAGAGAGATAAAAGCTCATTTAGGAACGACATGAATATGCTGCGTAGGTAGCTGTTTATCAGTAAATATCTCCACTGAGATTAAGAAAAGCAGTAGCTTAATACATTAAGTACTTCCTGGTATGGTTACTGTACTGGTAACTCCCCAAAAGAATCTGGATTGTGGTGAGGGAACAGAGAAAAAAGCTCATTTTGGACCTGCACTTACGAATCGGGTAGGCAGATGTATATCAGGGAGTATCCATTCTGAGAATAAAAACAGCTGGAGCTTGTTAAGGTAATTACACAGGGGAAAAGCATAATGTACTGGGAACTCCTCAGAAGAATCTGATTTGTGGTGAGGGGGAGAGAGATAAAAGCTCATTTAGGAACGACATGAACATGCTGCATAGGTAGCTGTGTATCAGTAAATATCTACACTGAGATTAAGAAAAGCAGTAGCTTAATATATTAAGTACTTTCTGGTATGGTTACTGTACTGGTAACTCCCCAAAAGAATCTGGATTGTGGTGAGGGAACAGAGAAAAAAGCTCATTTAGGACCTACACTTACGAAGGGGGTAGGCAGCTGTAAATCAGGGTGTATCCCTTCTGAGAATAAAAACAGCTGGAGCTTGTTAAGGTAATTACACAGGGGAAAGGATAACGTACTGGGAACTCGTCAGAAGAATCTGATTTGTAGGGAAGGGAGAGAGATAAAAGCTCATTTAGGAACGACATGAAAATGCTGCATAGGTAGCTGTTTATCAGTAAATATCTCCACTGAGATTAAGAAAAGCAGTAGCTTAATAAATTAAGTACTTCCTGGTATGGTTACTCTACTGGTAACTCCCCAAAAGAATCTGGATTGTGGTAAGCGAACAGAGTAAAAACCTCATTTAGGACCTGCACTTATGAAGGGGATATGAAGCTGTATATCAGCGAGTATTCCTTCTGAGAATAAAAACAGCTGGAGTTGTTAAGGTAATTACACAGGGGAAAGGATAATGTACTGGGAACTCCTCAGAAGAATCTGATTTGTGGTGAGGGGAGAGAGATAAATGCTCATTTAGGAACGACATGAACATGCTGCGTAGGTAGGTGTTTATCAGTAAATATCTCCACTGAGATTAAGAAAAGCAGTAGCTTAATAAATTAAGTACTTCCTGGTATGGTTACTGTACTGGTACCTCCCTAAAAGAATCTGGATTGTGGTGAGGGCACAGAGAAAAAAGCGCATTTAGGACCTGCACTTACGAAGGGGGTAGGCAGCTGTATATCAGGGAGTAAACCTTCTGAGAATAAAAACAGCTGGAGCTTGTTAAGGTAATTACACAGGGGAAAGGATAATGTACTGGGAACTCCTCAGAAGAATCTGATTTGTGGTGAGGGGAGAGAGATAAAAGCTCATTTAAGAACGACATGAACATTCTGCGTATGTAGCTGTTTATCAGTAAATATCTCCACTGAGATTAAGAAAAACAGTAGCTTAATAAATTAAGTACTTCCTTGTATGGTTACTGTACTGGTAACTCCCCAAAAGAATCTGGATTGTGGTGAGGGAACAGAGAAAAAAGCTCATTTAGGACCTGCACTTACGAAGGGGGTAGGCAGCTGTATATCAGGGAGTAAACCTTCTGAGAATAAAATCAGCCGGAGCTTGTTAAGGTAATTAGACAGGGGAAAGGATAATGTACTGGGAACTCCTCAGAAGAATCTGATTTGTGGTGAGGGGAGATAGATAAATGCTCATTTAGGAACGACATGAACATGCTGTATAGGTAGGTGTTCATCAGTAAATATCTCCAATGAGATTAAGAAAAGCAGTAGCTTAATAAATTAAGTACTTCCTGGTATGGTTACTGTACTGGTAACTCTCCAAAAGAATCTGGATTGTGGTGAGGGAACAGAGATAAAAGCTCATTTAGGACCTGCACTTACGAATGGGGTAGTCAGCTGTATATCAGGGAGTATCCCTTCTGAGAATAAAAACAGCTGGAGCTTGTTAAGGTAATTACACAGGGAAAAGGATAATGTACTGGGAACGTCTCAGAAGAATCTGATTTGTGGTGAGGGGAGAGAGATAAAAGCTCATTTAGGAACGACATGAACATGCTGCATAGGTAGCTGTGTATCAGTAAATATCTCCACTGAGATTAAGAAAAGCAGTAGCTTAATATATTAAGTACTTTCTGGTATGGTTACTGTACTGGTAACTCCCCAAAAGAATCTGGATTGTGGTGAGGGAACAGAGAAAAAAGCTCATTTACGACCTGCACTTAGGAAGGGGGTAGGCAGCTGTAAATCAGGGTGTATCCCTTCTGAGAATAAAAACAGCTGGAGCTTGTTAAGGTAATTACACATGGGTAAGGAAAATGGACTGTGCACTCTTCAGAAGAATCTGATTTGTGGTGAGAGGAGAGAGATAAAAGCTCATTTAGGAACGACATGAACATGCTGCGTAGGTAGCTGTTTATCAGTAAATATCTCCACTGAGATTAAGAAAAGCAGAAGCTTAATAAATTAAGTACTTCCTGGTATGGTTACTGTACTGGTAACTCCCCAAAAGAACCTGGATTGTGGTGAGGGAACAGAGAAAAAAGCTCATTTAGTACCTGCACTTACGAAGGGGGTAGGCAGCTGTATATCAGGGAGTATCACTTCTGAGAATAAAAACAGCTGGAGCTTGTTAAGGTAATTACACAGGGGAAAGGATAATGTACTGGGAACTCGTCAGAAGAATCTGATTTGTAGGGAGGGGAGAGAGATAAAAGCTCATTTAGGAACGACATGAAAATGCTGCATAGGTAGCTGTTTATCAGTAAATATCTCCACTGAGATTAAGAAAAGCAGTAGCTTAATAAATTAAGTACTTCCTGGTATGGTTACTGTACTGGTAACTCCCAAAAGAATCTGGATTGTGTTGAGCGAACAGAGTAAAAACCTCATTTAGGACCTGCACTTATGAAGGGGATAGGCAGCTGTATATCAGCGAGTATTCCTTCTGAGAATAAAAACAGCTGGAGTTGTTAAGGTAATTACACAGGGGAAAGGATAATGTACTGGGAACTCCTCAGAAGAATCTGATTTGTGGTGAGGGGAGAGAGATAAATGCTCATTTAGGAACGACATGAACATGCTGCGTAGGTTGGTGTTTATCAGTAAATATCTCCACTGAGATTAAGAAAAGCAGTAGTTTAATAAATTAAGTACTTCCTGGTATGGTTACTGTACTGGTAACTCCCAAAAAGAATCTGGATTGTGGTGAGGGCACAGAGAATAAAGCTCATTTAGGACCTGCACTTACGAAGGGGGGTAGGCAGCTGTATATCAGGGAGTAAACCTTCTGAGAATAAAAACAGCTGGAGCTTGTTAAGGTAATTACACAGGGGAAAGGATAATGTACTGGGAACTCCTCAGAAGAATCTGATTTGTGGTGAGGGGAGAGAGATAAAAGCTCATTTAGGAACGACATGAACATGCTGCGTAGGTAGCTGTTTATCAGTAAATATCTCCACTGAGATTAAGAAAAACAGTAGCTTAATAAATTAAGTACTTCCTGGTATGGTTACTGTACTGGTAACTCCCCAAAAGAATCTGGATTGTGGTGAGGAAACAGAGAAAAAAGCTCATTTAAGACCTGCACTTACGAAGGGGGTAGGCAGCTGTATATCAGGGAGTATCCCTTCTGAGAATGAAAACAGCTGGAGCTTGTTAAGGTAATTACACAGGGGAAAGGATAATGTACTGGGAACTTCTCAGACGAATCTGATTTGTAGTGAGGGGAGAGAGATAAAAGCTCATTTATTAACGACATGAAAATGCTGAAGAGGTAGCTGTTTATCAGTAAATATCTCCACTGAGCTTAAGAAAAGCTGAAGCTTAATAAATTAAGTACTTCCTGGTATGGTTAATGTACTGGTAACTCCTCAAAACAATCTGGAATGTGGTGAGGGAACAGAGAAAAAAGCTCATTTAGGACCTGCACTTACGAAGGGGGTAGGCAGCAGTATATCAGGGAGTAAACCTTCTGAGAATAAAATCAGCCGGAGCTTGTTAAGGTAATTAGACAGGGGAAAGGATAATGTACTGGGAACTCCTCAGAAGAATCTGATTTGTGGTGAGGGGAGAGAGATAAATGCTCATTTAGGAACGACATGAACATGCTGCGTAGGTAGGTGTTTATCAGTAAATATCTCCAATGAGATTAAGAAAAGCAGTAGCTTAATAAATTAAGTACTTCCTGGTATGGTTACTGTACTGGTAACTCCCCAAAAGAATTTGGATTGTGGTGAGGGAACAGAGAAAAAAGCTCATTATTACCTGCACTTACGAAGGGGTTAGGCAGCTGTATATCAGGGAGTATCCCTTCTGAGAATAAAAACAGCTGGAGCTTGTTAAGGTAATTACACAGGGGAAAGGATAATGTACTGGGAACTCGTCAGAAAAATCTGATTTGTAGGGAGGGGAGAGAGATAAAAGCTCATTTAGGAACGACATGAAAATGCTGAATAGGTAGCTGTTTATCAGTAAATAACTCCACTGAGATTAAGAAAAGCAGTAGCTTAATAAATTAAGTACTTCCTGGTATGGTTACTGTACTGGTAACTCCCCAAAAGAATCTGGATTGTGGTGAGGGAACAGAGAAAAAAGCTCATTTCGGACCTGCACTTACGAAGGGGGTAGGCAGCTGTATATCAGGGAGTAAATCTTCTGAGAATAAAAACAGATGGAGCTTGTTAAGGTTATTACACAGGGGAAAGGATAATATACTGGGAACTCCTCAGAAGAATCTGATTTGTGGTGAGGGGAGAGAGATAAAAGCTCATTTAGGAACGACATGAACATGCTGCGTAGGTAGCTGTTTATCAGTAAATATCTCCACTTAGATTAAGAAAAGCAGTAGCTTATTAAATTAAGTACTTCCTGGTATGGTTACTGGACTGGTAACTCCCCAAAAGAATCTGGAATGTGGTGAGGGAACAGAGAAAATAGCTCATTTAGGACCTGCACTTACGAAGGGGGTAGGCAGCTGTATATCAGGGAGTAAACCTTCTGAGAATAAAAACAGCTGGAGCTTGTTAAGGTAATTACACAGGGGAAAGGATAATGTACTGGGAACTCCTCAGAAGAATCTGATTTGTGGTGAGCGGAGAGAGATAAAAGCTCATTTAGGAACGACATGAAAATGCTGCATAGGTAGCTGTTTATCAGTAAATATCTCCACTGAGATTAAGAAAAGCAGTAGCTTAATAAATTAAGTACTTCCTGGTATGGTTACTGTACTGGTAACTCCCCAAAATAATCTATTCTATTCGTTTCGATTCAATCTATTCGATTCGATTTGATTCCATTTTATTCTAGAATATTCTACTCCATTCTACTTTATTCGATTTGATTCCAGAATATTCTACCCCATTCCATTCAATTCTATTCTATTCTATTTGATTCTCTTTAATTCTAGAATATCCTACTCCATTCCATTCCATTGTATTCTAGAATATTACACTGCTATTCTATTCTATTCAATTCTAGAATATTCTATTCCATTCTCTTCTATTCTAGAATACTGTACACCATTCTATTTTATTCCAGAATATTCTACTCTATTCCATTCCATTCCACTCTATTCTAGAATATTCTACTCCTATTCTATTCTATTCTAGAATATACTACTCCATTCCATTCTATTCTATTCTGCAATATTCTAATCCAGTCCATTCTATTCTATTCAGGAATACTCTACTCCATTATATTCTAATCTATTCTTGAATATTCTACTCCATTCTATTCTATTCTAGAATATTCTACTCCATTCTATTCTATTCTATTCTAGAATATTCTGGTATATTCTACTCCATTATAATCCATTCTACTCTAGAATATTCTACTCCATTCTATTCTGCTCTATTCTATTCTAGAATATTCTACTTCATTCTATTTTATTCTATTCTAGAATATTCTACTCCATTCTATTGTATTCTATTCTAGAATATTCTACTCCATTCTATTGTATTCTATTCTAGAATATCCTACTCCATTCCATTCTATTCTATTCTATTGTAGAATATTCTACTCCATTCTATTCTATTCTAGAATATTCTACTCTAATCTATTATATTCTAGTATTCTACACAATTCCATTCCTTTCTATTCTATTCTATTCTAGAATATTCTACTCCATTCTATTCTATTCTATAATCTACTCCATTCCATTCCATTCCATTCCATTCTATTCTAGAATATTGTACTACATTCCCTTCCATTCAAGATAATTACAAAGGGGAAAGGATAATGTACTGGGAACTCCTCAGAAGAATCTGATTTGTGGTGAGGGGAGAGAGATAAAAGCTCATTTAGGAACGACATGAAAATACTGCGTAGGTAGCTGTTTATCAGTAAATATCTCCATTGAGATTAAGAAAAGCAGTAGCTTAATAAATTAAGTACTTCCTGATATGGTTACTACACTCGTAATTCCCCAAAAGAATCTGGATTGTAGTGAGGGAACAGAGAAAAAAGCTCATTTAGGACCTGCACTTACGAAGGGGGTAGGCAGCTGTATATCAGGCAGTAAAACTTCTGAGAATAAAAACAGCTGGAGCTTATTAAGGTAATTGCACAGGGGAAAGGATAATGCACTGGGAACTCATCAGAAGAATCTGATCTGTGGTGAGGGGAGAGAGAATAAAGCTCATTTAGGAACGACATGAACATGCTGCGTAGGTAGCTGTTTATCAGTAAATATCTCCACTGAGATTAAGAAAAGCAGTAACTTAATAAATTAAGTACTTCCTGGTATGGTTACTGTACTGGCAACTCCCCAAAAGAATCTGGATTGTGGTGAGGGAACAGAGATAAAAGCTCATTTAGGACATGCACTTACCAAGGGGGTAGGCAACTGTATATCAGGGAGTAAACCTTCTGAGGATAAAATAGCTGGAGCTTGTTAAGGTAATTACACAGGGGAAAGGATAATGTACTGGGAACTCCTCAGAAGAATCTGATTTGTGGTGAGGGGAGAGAGATAAAAGCTCATTTAGGAACGACATGAACATGCTGCATCGGTAGCTGTTTATCAGTAAATATCTCCACTGAGATTAAGAAAAGCAGTAGCTTAATAAATTAAGTACATCCTGGTATGGTTACTGTACTGGTAACTCCCCAAAAGAATGTGGATTGTGGTGAGGGAACAAAGAAAAAAGCTCATTTAGGACCTGCACTTACCAAGGGGTAGGCAGCTGTATATCAGGGAGTATCCCTTCTGAGAATAAAAACAGCTGGAACTTGTTAAGGTAATTACACAGGGGAAAGGATAATGTACTGGGAACTCCTCAGAAGAATCTGATTTGTGTTAAGGGGAGAGAGATAAAAGCTCATTTATGAACGACATGAAAATGCTGCATAGGTAGCTGTTTATCAGTAAATATCTCCACTGAGATTAAGAAAAGCAGTAGCTTAATAAATTAAGTACTTCCTGGTGTGGTTACTGTACTGGTAACTCCCCAAAAGAATCTGGATTGTGGTGAGGGAACAGAGAAAAAAGCTCATTTAGGACCTGCACTTACGAAGGGGGTAGGCAGCTGTATATCAGGGAGTAAACCTTCTGAGAATAAAAACAGCTGGAGCTTGTTAAGGTTATTACAGAGGGAAAAGGATAATGTACTGGGAACTCCTCAGAAGAATCTGATTTTTGGTGAGGGAAGAGGGATAAAAGCTCATTTAGGAACGACATGAACATGCTGCGTAGGTAGCTGTTTATCAGTAAATATCTCCACTGAGATTAAGAAAAGCAGTAGCTTAATAAATTAAGTACTTCCTGGTATGGTTACTCTACTGGTAACTCCCCAAAAGAATCTGGATTGTGGTGAGGGAACAGAGAAAAAAGCTCATTTAAGACCTGCACTTACCAAGGGGTAGACAGCTGTATATCAGGGAGTATCCCTTCTGAGCATAAAAACAGCTGGAACATGTTAAGGTTATTACACAGTGGAAAGGATAATGTACTGGGAACTCCTCAGAAGAATCTGATTTGTGGTGAGGGGAGAGAGATAAAAGCTCATTTAGGAACGACATGAAAATGCTGCGTAGGTAGCTGTTTATCAGTAAATATCTCCACTGAGATTAAGAAAAGCAGTAGCTTAATAAATTAAGTACTTCCTGGTATGGTTACTGTACTGGTAACTCCCCAAAAAAATCTGGATTGTGGTGAGGGAACAGAGAAAAAAGCTCATTTAGGACCTGCACTTACGAAGGGGATAGGCAGCTGTATATCAGGGAGTATCCCTTCAGCGAATAAAAACAGCTGGAGGTTGATAAGGTAATTACACAGGGGAAAGGATAATGTACTGGGAACTCCTCAGAAGAGTCTGATTTGTGGTGAGGGGAGAGAGATAAAAGCTCATTTAGGAACGACATGAAAATGCTGCGTAGGTAGCTGTTTATCAGTAAATATCTCCATTGAGATTAAGAAAAGCAGTAGCTTAATAAATTAAGTACTTCCTGAAATGGTTACTACACTCGTAATTCCCCAAAAGAATCTGGATTGTAGTGAGGGAACAGAGAAAAAAGCTCATTTAGGACCTGCACTTACGAAGGGGGTAGGCAGTTGTATATCAGGGAGTATCCCTTCTGAGAATAAAAAGAGCTGGAGCTTGTTAAGGTAATTACACAGGGGAAAGGATAATGTACTGGGAACTCCTCAGAAGAATCTGATTTGTGGTAAGGGGAGAGAGATAAAAGCTCATTTAGGAACTAAATGAAAATGCTGCATAGGTATCTGTTTATCAGTAAATATCTCCACTGAGATTAAGAAAAGCAGTAGCTTAATAAATTAAGTACTTCCTGGTATGGTTACTGTACTGGTAACTCCCCAAAAGAATCTGGATTGTGGTGAGGGAACAGAGAAAAAAGCTCATTTAGGACCTGCACTTACGAAGGGGGTAGGCAGCTGTATATCAGGGAGTAAACCTTCTGAGGATAAAAACAGATGGAGCTTGTTAAGGTAATTACACAGGGGAAAGGATAATGTACTGGGAACTCCTCAGAAGAATCGGATTTGTGGTGAGGGGAGAGAGATAAAAGCTCATTTAGGAACGACATGAACATGCTGCGTAGGTAGCTGTTTATCAGTAAATATCTCCACTGAGATTAAGAAAAGCAGTAGCTTAATAAATTAAGTACTTAAGTACTTCCTGGTATGGTTACTGTACTGGTAACTCCCCAAAAGAATCTGGATTGTGGTGAGGGTACATAGAAAATAGCTCATTTAGGACCTGCACTTACGAAGGGGGTAGGCAGTTGTATATCAGGGAGTATCCCTTCTGAGAATAAAAACAGCTGGAACTTGTTAAGGTAATTACACAGGGGAAAGGATAATGTACTGGGAACTCCTCAGAAGAATCTGATTTGTGGTAAGGGGAGAGAGATAAAAGCTCATTTAGGAACGAAATGAAAATGCTGCATAGGTATCTGTTTATCAGTAAATATCTCCACTGAGATTAAGAAAAGCAGTAGCTAAATAAATTAAGTACTTCCTGGTATGGTTACTGTACTGATAACTTCCCAAAAGAATCTGGATTGTGGTGAGGGAACAGAGAAAAAAGCTCATTTAGGACCTGCACTTACGAAGGGGGTAGGCCGCTGTATATCAGGGAGTAAACCTTCTGAGGATAAAATAGCTGGAGCTTGTTAAGGTAATTACACAGGGGAAAGGATGATGTACTTGGAACTCCTCAGAAGAATCTGATTTGTGGTGAGGGGAAAGAGATAAAAGCTCATTAGGAACGACATGAACATGCTGAGTAGGTAGCTGTTTATCAGTAAATATCTCCACTGAGATTAAGAAAAGTTGTAGCTTAATAAATCAATTACTTCCTGGTATGGTTACTGTACTGGTAACTCCCCAAAAGAATCTGGATTGTGGTGAGGGAACAAAGAAAAAAGCTCATTTAGGACCTGCACTTACCAAGGGGTAGGCAGCTGTATATCAGGGAGTATCCCTTCTGAGAATAAAAACAGCTGGGTCTTGTTAAGGTAATTTCACAGGGGAAAGGATAATGTACTGGGAACTCCTCAGAAGCTTCTGATTTGGGGTGAGGGGAGAGAGATAAAAGCTCATTTAGGAACTACATGAAAATGCTGCATAGGTAGCTGTTTATCAGTAAATATCTCCACTGAGATTAAGAAAAGCAGTAGCTTAATAAACGAAGTACTTCCTTGTATCGTTACTGTACTGGTAACTCCCCCAAAGAATATGGATTGTGGTGAGGGATCAGAGAAAAAAGCTCATTTAGGACCTGCACTTACGAAGGGGGTAGGCAGCTGTATATCAGGGAGTAAAACTTCTGAGAATAAAAACAGCTGGAGCTTGTTAAGGTAATTACACAGGGGAAAGGATAATGTCCTGGGAACTCGTCAGAAGAATCTGATTTGTGGTGAGGGGAGAGAGATAAAAGCTCATTTAGGAACGACATGCACATGCTGCGTAGGTAGCTGTTTATCAGTTAATATCTCCACTGAGATTAAGAAAAGCAGTAGCTTAATAAATTAAGTACTTCCTGGTATGGTTACTGTACTGGTATCTCCCCAAAAGAATCTGGATTGTGGTGAGGGAACAGAGAAAGAAGCTCATTTAGTACCTGCACTTACGAAGGGGGTAGTCAGTTGTACATCAGGGAGTATCCCTTCTGAGAATAAAAACAGCTGGAGATTGTTAAGGTAATTACACAGGGGAAAGGATAATGTACTGGGAACTCCTCAGAAGAATCTGATTTGTGGTGAGGGGAGAGATATAAAAGCTCATTTAGGAACGACATGAACATGCGGCGTAGGTAGCAGTTTATCAGTAAATATCTCCACTGAGATTAAGAAAAGCAGTAGCTTAATAAATTAAGTAATTCCTGGTATGGTTGTTGTACTGGTCACTCCCCAAAAGAATCTGGATTGTGGTGAGGGAACAGAGAAAAAAGCTCATTTAGGACCTGCACTTACGAAGTGGGTAGGCAGCTGTATATCAGGGAGTATCCCTTCTGATAATAAAAACAGCTGGAGCTTGTTAAGGTAATTACACAGGGGAAAGGATAATGTACTGGGAACTCCTCTGAAGAATCTGATTTGTGGTGAGGGGAGAGAGATAAAAGCTCATTTAGGAACGACATGAACATGCTGCGTAGGTAGCTGTTTATCAGTAAATATCTCCACTGAGATTAAGTAAAGCAGTAGCTTAATATATTAAGTACTTCCTGGTATGGTTACTGTCCTGGTAACTCCCCAAAAGAATCTGGATTGTGGTGAGGGAACAGAGAAAAAAAGCTCATTTAGGACCTGCACTTATGAAGGGGGTAGGCAGCTGTATATCAGGGAGTATCCCTTCTGAGAATAAAAACAGCTGGAGCTTGTTAAGGTAATTACACAGGGAAAAGGATAATGTACTGGGAACTCCTCAGAAGAATCTGATTTGGGGTGAGGGGAGAGAGATAAAAGCACATTTAGGAACGACATGAACATGCTGCGTAGGTAGCGGTTTATCAGTAAATATCTCCACTGAGATTAAGAAAAGCAGTAGCTTAATAAAATAAGTACTTCCTGGCATGATTACTGTACTGGTAACTCCCCAAAAGAATCTGGATTGTGGTGAGGGAACAGAGAAAAAAGCTCGTTTAGGATCTGAACTTACGAAGGAGTTAAGGAGCTGTATATCCGGGAGTATCCCTTCTGAGAATAAAAACAGCTGGAGCTTGTTAAGGTAATTACACAGGGGAAAGGATAATGTACTGGGAACTCCTCAGAAGAATCTGATTTGTGGCTGAGGGGAGAGAGAGAAAAGCTCATTTATGAACGCCATGAACATGCTGCGTAAGTAGCTGTTTATCAGTAAATATCTCCACTGAGATTAAGAAAAGCAGTAGCTTAATAAATGAAGTACTTCTTGGTATCGTTACTGTACTGGTAACTCCCCAAAAGAATCTGGATTGTGGTGAGGGAACAGAGAAAAAAGCTCATTAAGACCTGCACTTACGAAGGATGTAGGCAGCTTTATATTAGGGAGTATCACTACTGAGAATAAACACAGCTGGAGCTTGTTAAGGTAATTACGAAGGGGAAAGGATAATGTACTGGGAACTCCTCAGAAGAATCTGATTTGTGGTGAGGGGAGAGAGATAAAAGCTCAATTAGGAACGACATGAACATACTGGGTTGGTAGCTGATTATCAGTAAATATCTCCACTGAGATTAAGAAAAGCAGTAGCTTAATAAATTAAATACTTCCTGGTATGGTTACTGTACTGGTAACTCCCCAAAAGAATCTGGATTGCGGTGAGGGAACAGAGAAAAAAGCTCATTTAGGACCAGCACTTACGAAGGGGGTAGGCAGCTGTATATCAGGGAGTATGCCTTCTGAGAATAAAAATAGCTGGAGCTTCTTAAGGTAATTACACAGGGGAAAAGGTAATATACTGGGAACTCCCCAAACGAATCTGGATTGTGGTGAGGTAACAGAGGAAAAAGCTCATTTAGGACCTGCACTTACGAAGGGGGTAGCAGCTGTATATCAGGGATTAAACCTTCTGAGAATAAAAACAGCTGGAGATTGTTAAGATAATTACACAGGGGAAAGGATAATGTAGTGGGAACTCCTCAGAAGAATGTGATTTGTGGTGAGGGGAGAGAGATAAAAGCTCATTTAGGAACGACATGAACATGCTGCGTAGGTAGCTGTTTATCAGTAAATATCTCCACTGAGATTAAGAAAAGCAGTAGCTTAATAAATTAAGTACTTCCTGGTATGGTTAGTGTACTGGTAACTCCGCAAAAGAATCTGGAGTGTGGTGAGGAAAGAGAATAAAGCTCATTTAGGACCTGCACTTACGAAGGGGGTAGGCAGCTGTATATCAGGGAGTAAACCTTCTGAGAATAAAAAGAGCTGGAGCTTGTTAAGGTAATTACACAGGGGAAAGGATAATGTACTGGGAACTCCTCAGAAGAATCGGATTTGTGGTGAGGGGAGAGAGATAAAAGCTCATTTAGGAACGACAAGAAATTGCTGCGTAGGTAGCTCTTTATCAGTAAATATCTCCACTGAGATTAAGAAAAGCAGTAGCTTAATAAATTAAGTACTTCCTGGTATGGTTACTGTACTGGTAACCCCGCAATGAATCTGAATTGTGGTGAGGGAACAGAGAAAAAAGCTCATTTAGGACCTGAACTTACGAAGGGGGTAGGCAGCTGTATATCAGGGAGTATCCTTTCTGAGAATAAAAACAGCTGGAGCTTGTTAAGGTAATTACACAGGGGAAAGGATAATGTACTGGGAACGCCTCAGAAGAATCTGATTTATCGTGAGGGGAGAGAAATAAAAGGTCATTTAGGAACGAAATGAACATGCTGCTTAGGTAGCTGTTTATCAGTAAATATCTCCACTGAGATTAAGAAAAGCAGTAGCTTAATAAATTAAGTACTTCCTGGTATGGTTACTGTACTGGTAACTCCCCAAAAGAATCTGGATTGTGGTGAGGGAACAGAGAAAAAAGCTCATTTAGGACCTGCACTTACGAAGGGGGTAGGCAGCTTTATATCAGGGAGTATCACTTCTGAGAATAAACACAGCTGGAGCTTGTTAAGGTAATTACGAAGGGGAAAGGATAATGTACTGGGAACTCCTCAGAAGAATCTAATTTGTGGTGAGGGGAGAGAGATGAAAGCTCATTTAGGAACGACATGAACATACTGGGTTGGTAGCTGATTATCAGTAAATATCTCCACTGAGATTAAGAAAAGCAGTAGCTTAATAAATTAAATACTTCCTGGTATGGTTACTGTACTGGTAACTCCCCAAAAGAATCTGGATTGTGGTGAGGGAACAGAGAAAAAAGCTCATTTAGGACCTGCACTTACGAAGGGGGTAGGCAGCTGTATATCAGGGAGTATTCCTTCTGAGAATAAAAATAGCTGGAGCTTCTTAAGGTAATTACACAGGGGAAAGGGTAATATACTGGGAACTCCCCAAAAGAATCTGGATTGTGGTGAGGGAACAGAGGAAAAAGCTTATTTAGGACCTGCACTTACGAAGGGGGTAGGCAGCTGTATATCAGGGATTAAACCTTCTGAGAATAAAAACAGCTGGAGATTGTTAAGATAATCTTGCCGGGCCAGCCGGCAGGGGAACAGAAATCCTGACTGAGGGGCGGCAGGGATACGGAAAAGGAAAAATGAGGCAAGAGAAAAAAGACAAGAGACAAAGATGGGGTACGGGAGGTCTACAGCCGTAAGGTTGAAACTCAAGACTGCAGCCTCGTTTATTCTTAACATCCAGCTTATATGCAGTTTGGGAACCAGGGAATGGCATAGGGTTACCAAAGTTTAAGAAAATAAGAAAGCTTTTAAGACTGTAAATAACAGGAGGCAATGAAACAAGACAAGGCTGAATGGTAAACATAAGCCAGGCGCCTATGGACACAGTAAAACATCTTGGTAAGTGCTGGCTGTCAATTAAGCCAAATCTTACCGCATTCCTTGTGATAACAGCACAGCCAGAGGTCAGGATGAGCTTAGCTGCTAGCTCGGCTCCCGACAGTTCCCCCGTCTTTTTATTAAAAGAAGCGAACCCGCCTGTCTTAGGTGGGGTGGGTGCCCCAGCCCGCCTTACCCGTCTTGGGGAACAACTTCAGAGCAGTGCTGAAGGCCCTGTCTTAGGTCGGTCTAAGGCTGGCACCGCCTCATACCCATCTCTGGCTGCGGTTCCTCTCGGGGGAAATTCATTTACTTGGAGCTTGACCTTATGCAGCTGGCTGGCTAAACTCATGAAAAAGTTTTGCAATATGCGTACAATGCAAGGAAGACATAGGCAAGCCATCAGCAAAAGTATCCCTGGGCCGAGCAATGTCATTAGCAGCCCCTTAACGTTAGTTAAGGAAGGGACATACTGTTGAAGTTGTTCAAACAGTTCTTTTGCTGTTTCTGCCACTTTAGAGTCCAAAGGCGGAGCTTGTTCTAGTCCCGCTATTTGTCTATGGAGTTGAAAGAGATCTAAGGACAAGTTATTATGGTGCCAAATACCATTTAGATGTGCTACAACTTGTTCCCAAGAATAGCTCGACCCATTATACTTATGGAGGGTCACACAAATAAAGTCAAACCCAGCATGACAGCACACCCATTGCAAAGTTTGTAAGGCACGAATTTGTTCTCCCAGTGACAGCACAGATTCATACAATGCTTCTAATTTTTGTTCTACTTTATCATCAATCCTGCCTTGAAAGTGCAGGGCTTGCGTGGTATTATGAGCAAGCTGATTAACATAGTGAGCTGTCTGCACATTTTGTGTTAGAGCCACAGTGGCCGCTGCAGCAGAGGCAGCTAAGGAAATAAAGGCTACAATGCCTGCTATTAGTAGCCCTACAAATCGTCTAGGGCACATAAGCTCTTTTAAATGTTTTAACACTTGAATACCTGTTTCTTCATACCAAGCTTCAGATAAGTTTACAGGAAGCATAACAAATGGTGGTTGCTTAATAACAATTGCAGAATCAGTAAGGCCACTCACTATACAAGCAATTTGTAAAAGAACAGTTAGTGCAAGTAACACTGAAATACATGGCTCCTATAGAAATATTAAAAGGTCCATACATAATAGCATAAGGGGGTGTTACACAACTCATAATATTCTTTAAAGAAGTAGAAGTGGGCCAGGAGATATTGCTCAGGGCAGCCACTAACATCCAGACATGGCGTTGAGGGCGTCCATTCATCCACCACAGACCTGGGTTGAACTTGTTGGTGAGATTCGCTCCAGACCAGTCCATCAGCTGAGAATTAGTTCCTGAAATATTGGTTATAAAAGGGTGATCATGGCTACACTTTATGGGGTGCAGTTCTCCCGTGGATTCTACAATTTGAGAGGAGTTGATGTAGCGAGGTATCATGAAGGACGAGGTAGAACTGGCATGTACAGGAAACCCAGTAGGCAATGAAGTCATTCTTATATACTTGACTATTATCAGGCCAAATTCTATGATTTATGGATTGCATTACAGTACAGCCTGGAATATAACTGTTGGAGTCAGTTGTAAAGCATACAGGGGTTCCAATGCCAGAAGCTGCAAAATCTCCCATCTTAACGTGTTGGACAAAAGGGTCTGGAGCTGTACCATACGCTGATCTGTTGACATGGACGAACACCTCAGCTCCCTCCCAGGTCGCAGGGTGCACAATCGGTGGATCTGACATGTAAGCCCAGTGGGTCAGCGCTTGTACTGTTCTGATGAGTTTCCACAATCTGAACACAACACTCAGGTAGCCAGCGGGCATCATTTTCATCCTGTGAAAAAACACAGACATGTCCTCGACCCCATGTCAATACCGGATCGGGCCCGTGCCAAGCACTTGTTAAAGGATCTTTCCACTTAACTTGAGCAAAAGCTCTTTGCTCTCTCTTTTCCCAGAACCGCTGTGCTGCAGAAAGGCCATTATAGTCCAAATTTAAAAAATTTAGTACGAATAAAGCATGAGAAAGTATATTAACAGGAGAGAAGGGGTATAGTTCCCCCCCCTTTTAATTTAGAAATTTGATGTTTTAACAAACTGTTGGCCCGTTTGACAACTCCTTGACCATGAGGACTATAGGGAATTCCTGTAGAATGAACAATTTGGTAAGATTTGTAAAAAGTTTGAAAAGCTCGTCCAACATATCCCGTACCATTATCAGTTTTAATATGTTTAGGAAGTCCCATAGTAGCAAAGCAGCATAAGGCACGGGAGATACAATGTTTGCCAGCTTCCCCGCTAAGAGGAGTAGCTATAATAAAATTAGAGTAAGTGTCTATTGTAACATGGACAAAGCGGAGCCGTCCAAAAGAGGGGACGTGGGTAACATCCATTTGCCACACATGGTTAGCCACTAAGCCTCGAGGATTAATCCCATTGGAGGGCACAGGCAGGAAGGTAGCACAGTTGGGACAAGTTTTTACAATTTGACGAGCTGCCTTACGAGTAATATGAAATTGCTGACGTAAGGCACGACTGTTTTGATGGTGGGCAGCATGTGATTGCTTTGCCAAGTCAATTTGAGAAAGAAAAATTTGGGTAGCCTCATCCGTAACAGCATTGCCCTCACTTAATGGTCCAGGAAGCTTAGTATGAGCACGTATAAATCCAAAAAAACACGGACAGGTGTGAGAGCGAAGAAGAAGTTGTATCTGGCGAAAAAGAGTTTGGATAGTGGAATTAGCTGTACCAATAAAAGGGACAGTTTCAATGACCTGAAGGGCTCGAATGACATAATGACTATCTGAATATAAATTAAAGGCTTTAGTAGATAAAAGAGTAAGGGCCTCTAAAACCGCTTGAAGTTCAACTTCCTGGGCAGAAGAAAGCCCAGTGTCCCAAGATCTAGTTTCACCATCAATAGTAAGAGCTGCTGTTCCATTAGAGGATCCGTCTGTAAACACCAAGGCAGCCATAGAAAGAGGAGATAAAGATACAATCTGAGGAAATATAAAAGTGTAGGAAGAGGCAAAATGAAGTAACTTGTTAGAGGGATAATGATGTGAAATTGTGCCCACAAAATTGGCCCAAGCAATGGCCCAGGAATCACAATGAATATAAAGCCATTCTTGCTGCTGCAAAGTATAGGGGATATAAATAACCTGTGGATCTCGTCCAAGATACTTACAAGATTCCACACGGCACATATGGACTAAGGTGGCTACCAATTCATAATAAGGAATTCATATTTTTGAAGGAGTAGCAGGCAAGAAAAGCCACAAAAGGGGTCCCTTCTGCCAGAGGACCACTGTTGGAGAATGAGGTGTAGTTAAAATATAAGCTTCCCAAGGGGCTGAGTAATCTATAATTTACATGTTGGGAAGAAATGGCAGAATTTACTATGCTCAAGGCTTTGGCTGCTTTAGTTGTCATTTCTCTGGGAGATGTAGGGTCAGGGTCCCCCTTTAATAGATCAAATAAGGGTTTTAATTCAGCTGTGGACAATTTAAGATAAGGGAGAAGCCAATTAATATCTCCCAGAAATTTTGAAAATCATACAAAGTATGTAAATGAGAAGTCTTAACCTGTAATTTCTGACTAGTAAAATAATAAGGACCCAAAATATGACCAAAAGGGATTTTTATTTTTCTCTGCCTGGGCTGGCTTTGAACTATCCAAAGAGTCTTAGCCATAAAAGCCCTTTTTATTTCCAATTAAAGCAACAGGAGAACAAAAGGAGTAGAGTTTACCTGTAAGTTGACCACCAAGTAGTTGCCAGAGTTTTGCTGTAACAGTTAAAGAACAGCAGACTGAATGGGGTCCATGTGCCATTAAATATAATCATATTTTTTAACCTTACCTTACTGGCACGTGAAAGAGAAAACAAATGAATAACAATAAAAGTCTCAGCTTCAGTGGATCTGAAGTGGCTGTGTCTTCCATCCCAAATTAGCAGGCCAGCAGGAGAGATGGTTTGCATCTGGATAATTCTTTAGTAGAGTTCCCTGGATAGGCTGTCACATTTCCTGCTTGTTGCCTGTAAATTTCTACACAGACTGGTTAAGGGCATTTTTAAACAGATTTTAGAAGGCTTGGGCCTTTAACCATCTTTCTAGTCACAAAATCCACACAGATTGAAGGCCAACCAAGTCTGCTCTCTGTAGCAGCCAGGGCAGTTTCTGAGTCACAAACAACTCCCAGTTTGGGAGCCTACTGTGGAGGCAGCTTTCTGTAGCCATAGACTGCCACGGTCCACTCAGATAGCACACATGTCAACCTGTATCCTATAAAGCAAGATGTTAATTTTGGCTCCAGAAAATTTAGGTTAATAGTCACACCTGTGCAGTTATTTCAAAATGACTCTGGTCCCTTGATCTTAAAGAGTTTATGAGAGCACAGCGAAAAAAAAAATGGAGAAGCAAAATCTTAGTGTATACCAAAGAATTGTCAGGATTAGATGTACACTTGACTCTTAGCATAGATAGACATAAAGAATAACACACTGGTTGTACATCATTGTACTTATATCACGTGCTGTATATTAAAACCTTTTGGAGTTTTTCTTAGACACATTTGTTTGCTCCCAAACATATCAGTTTAGGCTTAAAACCTGTTTTTTTTTTGTTTTGTTTTTAAGTTTTACCAACACATAGACATAGACATAGACACACATACACATACAGACAATGTGCACACGTTTTGGGGCGCGCTTAGAATTGTTCTTTAATTGGCCATGTAAGTTTTTCTGGAATTCCAGTGGCAAATGATATTATTTTGTCTATATTCTAGAACCACGTGGTTAGATAGTAAACAAAAAAAGCCTTTTCAGCAAACCAAAATTTTCAGATCATCTGAAAAGCCACATTTTGAGAAACCAGTTTAGCTCCCAAGGGGAGCTTATGGGAGACAGGACATGAACACAGACAGTGAGCTCACAGTAAGACACCTTCATCTTCCAGCATTTGAATTGTAAGGCACCTTTGACATGCAAGGTCACAGGACTCCAAGTCCCTGCCCAGCCTCCAGGAATTTGGCATGCTTGTCACCTGGGGGATGGGCAGGCTTTCACTCCAACCAGTCCTATTGTCTACCATGTACTCAATGCTAGAGAAAGTTTATGATTTAGCCAAACAAGCAGAATTTAACTGAGTCTCGAAAACTTAAACATCACTAACAAGAATAGAAAGCCTTTCTTTGAGTCTTTTAAAGCAGATATTAAACAAATATCGATACCCATCCTATGTCACAGGCAGGCAGGCAGAGTTTAGAGGGAGGCAGGAAAAGAGACAGAGAGAACTTCATCTGCCTGAGCGCTCATAGAAGTTAGGTAAGTCCTGCAAAATATTCCAAATATATAAGATTGGGCTCAAACTTGAGCAGCTTTCCTGAAACAATTTAGACTTGACGAGCAACCAGCTGAGCTGAACTAGAGATCAGTTATCTCCAAACACCCACAATTGCTGATTTCCTTGACCTAGCCCAGTGGATTTATGGAAAAATGTAAGCTCCAGGCTAATGGTCACTCACCCTGGTTGGGGTTTCAAATCTGTCCTGGTGGATGGAAATAGAGCGCTGGGTCAGGAGAAGTTACCTCGGTGGTGTTAGCATTTCCCTAGCCTCAGGTCCCTTCCCCCTGCTAGCAGCCTGCACCTAGGAGAGCTGTAAGTCTGCCAGGACTCCCTTTAAAGGAGTTTGTTGTTCTGGATGAAGCTGTGACAACAGAGCTATAACTGATTTTTAACATAGTCTCAACATAGGTCAATCTATCTTTAATAGGCTTATTGAATAATTTCTCCTCAGAGTCTGAGCCATCTGAGTCTTCCTTAATGTCTAGCTCAGTGGGTTCAGGTCTTGTTAATTTTCTCAGCTCTTCCCAGGCAGCAGCATACGCTCCCGGAGCTGGGAAACACTCATCAGGTCCCTGTTCAGTTTCTCCAATCGACTGATCGAATTTAATCTATTCATGGCTAAGATCTAAGCAATCTCGGACCAGAAACCAAAGAATAATAGCATCCACTGAGGTCTTCTCAGGGCCAGTTGCATCATAATGTTCCCTTTTTTTTTTTTCTAGCAAGTTTCTAAGTTATTGGTTCCTTCCTCCAGGAACTGGGGGCATGCTTTCTCAATGAAATAAAAGAAACGTTCTAAGTTACATTGGCCAACTTTCACTGCCCGGGCATTAAGCATGCCTTTGGGGGCCTGCATGTATAGCATGCGGCTATTACCTTGTCCCATAATTTATTACTCCCAACGATACACTCTCCTCCCGCTCTCCTTCCCAAGCATTCGGACGTCCTTATCTGAGCGGGGGTCACCTGCCGTCGATCCCAGGCCTTCAAGTCCCTGTTCCAGGGGCCAAACCTGCCGGGCCAGCAGGCAGGGGAAAAGAAATCCTGACTGAGGGGCGGCAGGGATACGGAAAAGGAAAAATGAGGCAAGAGAAAAAAGACAAGAGACAAAGATGGGGTACGGGAGGTCTACAGCCGTAAGGTTGAAACTCAAGACTGCAGCCTCGTTTATTCTTAACATCCAGCTTATATGCAGTTTGGGAACCAGGGAATGGCATAGGGTTACCAAAGTTTAAGAAAATAAGAAAGCTTTTAAGACTGTAAATAACAGGAGGCAATGAAACAAGACAAGGCTGAATGGTAAACATAAGCCAGGCGCCTATGGACACAGTAAAATATCTTGGTAAGTGCTGGCTGTCAATTAAGCCAAATCTTACCGCATTCCTTGTGATAACAGCACAGCCAGAGGTCAGGATGAGCTTAGCTGCTAGCTCGGCTCCCAACAGATAATTACACAAGGGAAAGGATAATGTACTGGGAACTCCTCAGAAGAATCTGATTTGTGGTGAGGGGAGAGAGATAAAAGCTCATTTAGGAACGACATGAACATGCTGCGTAGGTAGCTGTTTATCATTAAATATCTCCACTGAGATTAAGAAAAGCAGTAGCTTAATAAATTAAGTACTTCCTGGTATGGTTAGTGTACTGGTAACTCCGCAAAAGAATCTGGAGTGTGGTGAGGGAAGAGAATAAAGCTCATTTAGGACCTGCACTTACGAAGGGGGTAGGCAGCTGTATATCAGGGAGTAAACCTTCTGAGAATAAAAACAGCTGGAGCTTGTTAAGGTAATTACACAGGGGAAAGGATAATGTACTGGGAACTCCTCAGAAGAATCGGATTTGTGGTGAGGGGAGAGAGATAAAAGATCATTAAGAACGACAAGAAATTGCTGCGTAGGTAGCTGTTTATCAGTAAATATCTCCACTGAGATTAAGAAAAGCAGTAGCTTAATAAATTAAGTACTTCCTGGTATGGTTACTGTACTGGTAACTCCTCAAAGAATCTGAATTGTGGTGAGGGAACAGAGAAAAAAGCTCATTTAGGACATGCACTTACGAAGGGGGTAGGCAGCTGTATATCAGGGAGTATCCTTTCTGAGAATAAAAACAGCTGGAGCTTGTTAAGGTAATTACACAGGGGAAAGGATAATGTACTGGGAACTCCACAGAAGAATCTGATTTATGTTGAGGGGAGAGAGATAAAAGCTCATTTAGGAACGACATGAACATGCTGCTTAGGTAGCTGTTTATCAGTAAATATCTCCACTGAGATTAAGAAAAGCAGTAGCTTAATAAATTAAGTACTTCCTGGTATGGTTACTGTACTGGTAACTCCCCAAAAGAATCTGGTTGTGGTGAGGGAACAGAGAAAAATGCTCATTTAGGACCTGCACTTACGAAGGGGGCAGGCAGCTGTATATCAGGGAGTATCCTTTCTGAGAATAAAAACAGCTGGAGCTTGTTAAGGTAATTACACGGGGGAAAGGATAATGTACTGGGAACTCCTCAGAAGAATCTGATTTGTGGTGAGGGGAGAGAGATAAAAGCTCATTTAGGAACGACATGAAAATGCTGCGTAGGTAGCTGTTTATCAGTAAATATCTCCACTGAGATTAAGAAAAGCTGTAGCTTAATAAATTAAGTACTTCCTGGTATGGATACTGTACTGGTAACTCCCCAAAAGAATCTGGATTGTGGTGAGGGAACAGAGAAAAAAGCTCATTTGGGACCTGCACTTACGAAGGGGATAGGCAGCTGTATATCAGGGATTATTCATTCAGAGAATAAAAACAGCTGGAGCTTGTTAAGGTAATTACACAGGGGAAAGGATAATGTACTGGGAACTCCTCAGAAGAATCTGATTTGTGGTGAGGGGAGAGAGATAAAAGCTCGTTTAAGAATGACATGAACATGCTGAGTAGGTACTTGTTTATCAGTAAATATCTCCACTGAGATTAAGAAAAGCAGTAGCTTAATAAATTAAGTACTTCCGGTATGGTTACTGTACTGGTAACTCCCCAAAGAATCTGGATTGTGGTGAGGGAACAGAGAAAAAAAGCTCATTTAGGACCTGAACATACGAAGGGGGTAGGCAGTTGTATATCAGGGAGTATCCCTTCAGAGAATTAAAACAGCTGGAGCTTGTTAAGGTAATGATACAGGGGAAAGGATAATGTACTGGGAACTGCTCAGAAGAATCTGATTTGTGGTAAGGGGAGAGAAATAAAAGCTCATTTAGGAACGACATGAAAATGCTGCATAGGTAGCTGTTTATCAGTAAATATCTCCACTGAGATTAAGAAAAGCCTTAGCTTAATAAATTAAGTACTTCCTGGTATGGTTACTGTACTTGTAACTCCCCAAAAGAATCTGGATTGTGGTGAGGGAACAGAGAAAAAAGCTCATTTAGGACCTGCACTTAC
This sequence comes from Perognathus longimembris pacificus, assembly GCF_023159225.1. NCBI lineage: Eukaryota > Metazoa > Chordata > Mammalia > Rodentia > Heteromyidae > Perognathus > Perognathus longimembris. The sequence continues at coordinate 35,152 of NW_025959042.1, read as the reverse complement.
GAAGGGGGTAGGCAGCTGTATATCAGGGATTAAACCTTCTGAGAATAAAAACAGCTGGAGCTTGTTAAGGTAATTACACAGGGGAAAGGATAATGTACTGGGAACTCCTCAGAAGAATCTGATTTGTGGTGAGGGGAGAGAGATAAAAGCTCATTTAGGAACGACATGAACATGCTGCGTAGGTAGCAGTTTATAAGTAAATATCTCCACTGAGATTAAGAAAAGCAGTAGCTTAATAAATTAAGTACTTCCTGGTATGGTTACTGTACTGGTAACTCCCCAAAAGAATCTGGATTGTGCTGAGGGAACAGAGAAAAAAGCTCATTTAGGACCTGCACTTACGAAGGGGGTAGGCAGCTGTATATCAGGGAGTAAATTTTCTGAGAATAAAAACAGCTGGAGCTTGTTAAGGTAATTACACAGGGGAAAGGATAATGTACTGGGAACTCCTCAGAAGAATCTGATTTGTGGTGAGGGTAGAGAGATAAAAGCTCATTAAGAACGACATGAAAATGTTGCATATGTAGCTGTTTATCAGTAAATATCTCCACTGAGATTAAGAAAAGCAGTAGCTTAATAAATTAAGTACTTCCTGGTATGGTTACTGTACTGGTAACTCCCCTAAAGAATCTGGAGTGTGTTGAGGGAAGAGAATAAAGCTCATTTAGGACCTGCACTTACGAAGGGGGTAGGCAGCAGTATATCAGGGAGTAAACCTTCTGAGAATAAAAACAGCTGAAGCTTGTTAAGGTAATTACACAGGGGAAAGGATAATGTACTGGGAACTCCTCAGAAGAATCTGATTTGTGGTGAGGGGAGAGAGATAAAAGCTCATTTAGGAACGAGAAAAAATTGCTGCGTATGTAGCTGTTTATCAGTAAATATCTCCACTGAAATTAAGAAAAGCAGTAGCTTAATAAATTAAGTACTTCCTGGTATGGTTACTGTACTGGTAACTCCGCAAAGAATCTGAATTGTGGTGAGGGAACAGAGAAAAAGCTCATTTAGGACCTGCACTTACGAAGGGGGTAGGCAGCTGTATATCAGGGAGTATCCTTTCTGAGAATAAAAACAGCTGGAGCTTGTTAAGGTAATTACACAGGGGAAAGGATAATGTACTGGGAACTCCTCAGAAGAATCTGATTTATGGTGAGGGGAGAGAGATAAAAGCTCATTTAGGAACGACATGAACATGCTGCGTAGGTAGCTGTTTATCAGTAAATATCTCCACTGAGATTAATAAAAGCAGTAGCTTAATAAATTAATACTTCCTGTTATGGTTACTGTATTGGTGACTCCAGAAAAGAATCTGGATTGTGGTGAGGGAACAGAGAAAAAAGCTCATTTAGGACCTGCACATATGAAGGGGGTAGGCAGCTGTATATCAAGGAGTATCCCTTCTGAGAATAAAAACAGCTGGAGCTTGTTAAGGTAATTACACAGGGGAAAGGATAATGTACTGGGAACTCCTCAGAAGAATCTGATTTGTGGTGAGGGGAGAGAGATAAAAGCTCATTTAGGAATGACATGAACATGCTGCGTAGGTAGCTGTTTATCAGTAAATATCTCCACTGAGATTAAGAAAAGCAGTAGCTAAATAAATTAAGTACTTCCTGGTATGGTTACTGTACTGGTAACTCCCCAAAAGATTCTGGAGTGTGGTGAGGGAAGAGAATAATGCTCATTTAGGACCTGCACTTACGAAGGGGGTAGGCAGCTGTATATCAGGGAGTATCCCTTCTGCGAATAAAAACAGCTGGAGGTTGTTAAGGTAATTACACAGGGGAAAGGATAATGTACTGGGAACTCCTCAGAAGAATCGGATTTGTGGTGAGGGGAGAGAGATCAAAGCTCATTTATGAACGACAAGAAATTGCTGCGTAGGTAGCTGTTTATCAGTAAATATCTCCACTGAGATTAAGAAAAGCGGTAGCTTAATAATTTAAGAACATCCTGGTATGGTTACTGTACTGGTAACTCCCCAAAAGAATCTGGATTATAGTGAGGGAACAGAGAAAAAAGCTCATTTAGGACCTGCAATTACAAAGGGGGTAGGCAGCTGTATATCAGGGAGTAAACCTTCTGAGAATAAAAACAGCTGGAGCTTGTTAAGGTAATCACACAGGGAAAAGGATATTGTACTGGGAACTCCTCAGAAGAATCTGATTTGTGGTGAGGGGAGAGAGATAAAAGCTCATTTAGGAACGATATGAACATGATGCGTAGGTAGCTGTTTATTAGTAAATATCTCCACTGAGATTAAGAAAAACAGTAGCTTAATAAATTAAGTACTTCCTGGTATGGTTACTGTACTGGTAACTCCAAAAAGAATCTGAATTGTGGTGAGGGAACAGAGAAAAAAGCTCATTCAGGACCTGCACTTACGAAGGGGTTAGGCAGCTGTATATCAGGGAGTATCCCTTCTGAGAATAAAAATAGCTGGAGCTTCTTAAGGTAATTACACAGGGAAAAGTGTAATATACTGGGAACTCCCCAAAATAATCTGGATTGTGGTGAGGGAACAGAGGAAAAAAGCTCATTTATGACCTGCACTTACGAAGGGGTAGGCAGCTGTATATCAGGGAGTATCCCTTCTGAGAATAAAAACAGCCGGAGCTTGTTAAGGTAATTACACAGGGGAAAGGATACTGTACTGGGAACTCCTCAGAAGAATCTGATTTGTGGTGAGGGGAGAGAGATAAAAGCACATTTAGGAACGACAAGAAAATGCTGGTAGGTAGCTGTTTATCAGTAAATATCTCCACTGAGATTAAGAAAAGCAGTAGCTTAATAAATTAAGTACTTCCTGGTATGGTTACTGTACTGGTAACTCCCCAAAAGAATCTGGATTGTCGTGAGGGAACCGAGAAAAAAGCTCATTTAGGACCTGCACTTATGAAGGGGGTAGGCAGCTGTATATCAGGGAGTATCCTTTCTGAGTTTAAAAACAGCTGGAGCTTGTTAAGTTAATTACACAGGGGAAAGGATAATGTACTGGGAACTCCTCAGAAGGATCTGATTTATGGTGAGGGGAGAGAGATAAAAGCTCATTTAGGAACGACATGAACATGCTGCGTAGGTAGCTGTTTATCAGTAAATATCTCCACTGAGATTAAGAAAAGCGGTAGCTTAATAAATTAAGAACATCCTGGTATGGTTACTGTACTGGTAACTCCCCAAAACAATCTGGATTGTGGTGAGGGAACAGAGAAAAAAGCTCATTTATGACCTGCACTCACGAAGGGGGTAGGCAGCTGTATATCAGGGAGTATCCCTTCTGAGAATAAAAACAGCTGGAGCTTGTTAAGGTAATTACACAGGGGAAAGGATAATGTACTGGGAACTCCTCAGAAGAATCTGATTTGTGGTGAGGGGAGAGAGATAAAAGCTCATTTCGGAACGACATTAAAATGCTGCATAGGTAGCTGTTTATCAGTAAATATCTAGACTGAGATTAAGGAAAGCAGTAGCTTAAAAAATTAAGTACTTCCTGGTATGGTTACTGTACTGGTAACTCCCAAAAAGAATCTGTATTGTGGTGAGGGAACAGAGAAAAAGGCTCATTTAGGACCTGCACTTACGAAGGGGGTAGGCAGCTGTATATCAGGGAGTAAACCTTCAGAGAATAAAAACAGCTCCAGCTTGTTAAGGTAATTACACAGCGGAAAGGATAATGTACTGGGAACTCCTCAGAAGAATCTGATTTGTGGTGAGGGGAGAGAGATAAAAGCTCATTTAGGAACGACATGAACATGCTGCGTAGGTAGCTGTTTATCAGTAAATATCTCCACTGAGATTAAGAAAAGCAGTAGCTTAATAAATTAAGTACTTCCTGGTATAGTTACTGTATTGGTAACTCCCCAAAAGAATCTGGATTGTGGTGAGGGAACAGAGAAAAAAGCTCATTTATGACCTGCACTTACGAAGGGGTAGGCAGCTGTATATCAGGGAGTATCCATTCTGAGAATAAAAACAGCCGGAGCTTGTTAAGGTAATTACACAGGGGAAAGGATACTGTACTGGGAACTCCTCAGAAGAATCTGATTTGTGGTGAGGGAAGAGAGATAAAAGCACATGTAGGAACGACAAGAAAATGCTGGTAGGTAGCTGTTTATCAGTAAATATCTCCACTGAGATTAAGAAAAGCAGTAGATTAATAAATTATGTACTTCCTGGTATGGTTACTGTACTGGTAACTCCCCAAAAGAATATGGATTGTGGTGAGGGAACCGAGAAAAAAGCTCATTTAGGACCTGCACTTACGAAGGGGGTAGGCAGCTGTATATCAGGGAGTATCCTTTCTGAGAATAAAAACAGCTGGAGCTTGTTAAGGTAATTACACAGGGGAAAGGATAATGTACTGCGAACTCCTCAGAAGAATCTGATTTGTGGTGAGGGGAGAGAGATAAAAGCTCATTTAGGAACCACATGAACATGCTGCGTAGGTAGCTGTTTATCAGTAAATATCTCCACTGAGATTAAGAAAAGCAATAGCTTAATAAATTAATACTTCCTGGTATGGTTACTGTATTGGTAACTCCCCAAAAGATTCTGGAGTGTGGTGAGGGAAGAGAATAAAGCTCATTTAGGACCTGCACTTACGAAGGGGGTAGGCAGCTGTATATCAGGGAGTATCCCTTCTGAGAATAAAAACAGCTGGAGCTTGTTAAGGTAATTACACAGGGGAAAGGATAATGTACTGGGAACTCCTCAGAAGAATCGGATTTGTGGTGAGGGGAGAGAGATAAAATCTCATTTAGGAAAGACAAGAAATTGCTGCATAGGTAGCTGTTTATCAGTAAATATCTCCACTGAGATTAAGAAAAGCAGTAGCTTAATAAATTAAGAACATCCTGGTATGGTTACTGTACTGGTAACTTCCCAAAACAATCTGGATTGTGGTGAGGGAACAGAGAATAAAGCTCATTTAGGACCTGCACTTACAAAGGGGTTAGGCAGCTGTATATCAGGGAGTATCCCTTGTGAGAATAAAAATAGCTGGAGCTTCTTAAGGTAATTACACAGTGAAAAGGGTAATATACTGGGAACTCCCCAAAAGAATCTGGATTGTAGTGAGGGAACAGAGGAAAAAGCTGATTTAGGACCTGCACTTACGAAGGGGGTAGGCAGCTGTATATCAGGGAGTATCCCTTCTGAGAATAAAAACAGCTGGAGCTTGTTAAGGTAATTACACAGGGGAAAGGATCATGTACTGGGAACTCCTCAGAAGAATCTGATTTGTGGTGAGGGGAGAGAGATAAAAGCTCACTTAGGAACGAGATGAACTTGCTGCGTAGGTAGCTGTTTATCAGTAAATATCTCCACTGAGATTAAGAAAAGCAGTAGCTTAATAAACTAAGTACTTCCTGGTATGGTTACTGTACTGGTAACTCCCAAAAAGAATCTGTATTGTGGTGAGGGAACAGAGAAAAAGGCTCATTTAGGACCTGCACTTACGAAGGGGGTAGGCAGCAGTATATCAGGGAGTAAACCTTCTGAGAATAAAAACAGCTCCAGCTTGCTAAGGTAATTACACAGCGGAAAGGATAATGTACTGGGAACTCCTCAGAAGAATCTGATTTGTGGTGAGGGGAGAGAGATAAAAGCTCATTTAGGAACGACATGAACATGCTGCGTAGGTAGCTGTTTATCAGTAAATTTCTCCTCTGAGCTTAAGAATAGCAGTAGAATAATGAATTAAGTACTTCCTGGTATGGTTACTGTACTGGTAACTGTCCAAAAGAATCTGGATTGTGGTGAGGGAACAGAGAAAAAAGCTCATTTAGGACCGGTACTTACGAAGGGGGTAGGCAGCTGTACATCATGGAGTATCCCTTCTGAGAATAAAAACAGCTGGAGCTTGTTAAGGTAATTACACAGGGGAAAGGATAATGTACTGGGAACTCCTCAGAAGAATCTGATTTGTGGTGAGGGGAGAGAGATAAAAGCTCATTTAGGAACGATATGAACTTGCTGCGTAGGTAACTGTATATCAGTAAATATCTCCACTGAGATTAAGAAAAGCAGTAGCTTAATAAATTAAGTACTTCCTGGTATAGTTACTGTACTGGTAACTCCCCAAAAGAATCTGAATTGTGGTGAGGGAACAGAGAAAAAAGCTCATTTATGACCTGCACTTACGAAGGGGTAGGCAGCTGTATATCAGGGATTATCCCTTCTGAGAATAAAAACAGCCGGAGCTTGTTAAGGGAATTACACAGGGGAAAGGATACTGTAATGGGAACTCCTCAGAAGAATCTGATTTGTGGTGAGGGGAGAGAGATAAAAGCACATTTAGGAACGACAAGAAAATGCTGGTAGGTAGCTGTTTATCAGTAAATATCTCCACTGAGATTAAGAAAAGCAGTAGCTTAATAAATTAAGTACTTCCTGGTATGGTTACTGTACTGGTAACTCCCGAAAAGAATCTGGATTGTGGTGAGGGAACCGAGAAAAAAGCTCCTTTACGACCTGCACTTACGAAGGGGCTAGGCAGCTGTATATCAGGGATTATCCCTTCTGAGAATAAAAACAGCCGGAGCTTGTTAAGGGAATTACACAGGGGAAAGGATAATGTACTGGGAACTCCTCAGAAGAATCTGATTTGTGGTGAGGGGAGAGAGATAAAAGCTCATTTAGGAACGACATGAACATGCTTCGTAGGTAGCTGTTTATCAGTAAATATCTCCACTGTGATTAAGAAAAGCAGTAGCTTAATAAATTAAGTACTTCCTGGTATGGTTACTGTACTGGTAACTCCCCAAAAGAATCTGGATTGTGGTGAGGGAAGAGACAAAAAAGCTCATTTAGGACCTGCACATACGAAGGGGTTAGGCAGCTGTATATCAGGGAGTATCCCTTCTGAGTATAAAAACAGCTGGAGCTTGTTAAGGTAATTACACAGGGGAAAGGAAAATGTACTGGGGACTCCTCAGAAGAATCGGATTTGTGGTGAGGGGAGAGAGATAAAAGCTAATTTAGGAACGACAAGAAATTGCTGAGTAGGTAGCAGTTTATCAGTAAATATCTCCACTGAGATTAAGAAAAGCAGTAGCTTAATAAATTAAGTACATCCTGGTATGGTTACCGTACTGGTAACTCCCCAAAAGAATCTGAATTGTGGTGAGGGAACAGAGAAAAAAGCTCATTTAGTACCTGCACTTACGAAGTGGGTAGGCAGCTGTTTTTCAATGAGTAAACATTCTGAGAATAAAAACCGCTGGAGCTTGTTAAGGAAATTACACAGGGGAAAGGATAATTTACTGGGAACTCCTCAGAAGAATCTGATTTGTGGTGAGGGGAGAGAGATAAAAGCTCATTTAGGAACGACATGAACATGATGCGTAGGTAGCTGTTTATCAGTAAATATCTCCACTGAGATTAAGAAAAGCAGTAGCTTAATAAATTAAGTACTTCCTGGTATGGTTACTGTACTGGTAACTCCCCAAAGAATCTGAATTGTGGTGAGGGAACGGAGAAAAAAGCTCATTTAGGACCTGGACTTACGACGGGGTTAGGCAGCTGTATATCAGGGAGTATCCCTTCTGAGAATAAAAATGGCTGGAGCTTCTTAAGGTAATTCCACAGGGGAAAGGGTAATATACTGGGTACTCCCCAAAAGAATCTGGATTGTGGTGAGGGAACAGAGGAAAAAGCTCATTTAGGACCTGCACTTACGACGGTGGCAGGCAGCTGTATATCAGGGACTATCCCTTCTGAGAATAAAAACAGCTGGAGCTTGTTAAGGTAATTACACAGGGGAAAGGATCATGTACTGGGAACTCCTCAGTAGAATCTGATTTGTGGTGAGGGGAGAGAGATAAAAGCTCATTTAGGAACGATTTGAACTTGCTGCGTAAGTAGCTGTTTATCAGTAAATATCTCCACTGAGATAAAGAAAAGCAGTAGCTTAATAAATTAAGTACTTCCTGGTATGGTTACTGTACTGGTAACTCCCCAAAAGAATCTGGATTGTGGTGAGGGAACAGAGAAAAAAGCTCATTTAGGACCTGCACTTACGAAGGGGGTAGGCAGCTGTATATCAGGGAGTAAACATTCTGAGAATAAAAACAGCTGGAGCTTGTTAAGTTAATTACACAGGGGAAAGGATAATGTACTGGGAACTCCTCAGAAGAATCTGATTTGTGGTGAGTGGAGAGAGATAAAAGGTCATTTAGGAACGACATGAACATGCTGCGTAGGTAGCTGTTTATCAGTAAATATCTCCACTGAGATTAAGAAAAGCAGTAGCTTAATAAATTAAGTACTTCCTGGTATGGGTACTCTACTGGTAACTCCCCAAAAGAATCTGGATTGTGGTGAGGGAACAGAGAAAAAAGCTCATTTAGGACCTGCAGATACGAAGGGGGTGGGCAGCTGTATATCAAGGAGTATCCCTTCTCAGAATAAAAACACGTGGAGCTTGTTAAGGTAATTACACAGGGGAAAGGATAATGTACTGGGAACTCCTCAGAAGAATCTGATTTGTGGTGAGGGGAGAGAGATAAAAGCTCATTTAGGAACGACAAGAACATGCTGCCTAGGTAGCTGTTTATCAGTAAATATCTCCACTGAGATTAAGAAAAGCAGTAGCTTAATAAATTAAGAACTTCCTGGTATGGTTACTGTACTGGTAACTCCCCAAAAGAATCTGGATTGTGGTGAGGGAACCGAGAAAAAAGCACATTTAGGACCTGCACTTACGAAGGGGGTAGGCAGCTGTATATCAGGGAATATCCCTTCTGAGAAAAAAAACAGCTGGAGCTTGTTAAGGTAATTACACAGGGGAAAGGATAATGTACTGAGAACTCCTCAGAAGAATCTGATTTATGGTGAGGGGAGAGAGATAAAAGCTCATTTAGGAACGACATGAACATGCTGCGTAGATAGCTGTTTATCAGTAAATATCTCCACTGAGATTAAGAAAAGCAGTAGATTAATAAATTATGTACTTCCTGGTATGGTTACTGTACTCGTAACTCCCCAAAAGAATCTGGATTGTGGTGAGGGAACAGAGAAAAAAGCTCATTTAGGACCTGCACTTACGAAGGGGGTAGGCAGCTGTATATCAGGGAGTAAACATTCTGAGAATAAAAACAGCTGGAGCTTGTTAAGGTAATTACACAGGGGAAAGGATAATGTACTGGGAACTCCTCAGAAGAATCTGATTTGTGGTGAGGGGAGAGAGATAAAAGCTCATTTAGGAACGACATGAACATGCTGCGTAGGTAGCTGTTTATCAGTAAATATCTCCACTGAGATTAAGAAAAGCAGTAGCTTAATAAATTAAGTACTTCCTGGTATGGTTACTGTACTGGTAACTCCCCAAAAGAATCTGGATTGTGGTGAGGGAACAGAGAAAAAAGCTCATTTAGGACCTGAACATACGAAGGGGGTAGGCAGCTGTATATCAGGGAGTATCCCTTCTGAGAATAAAAACAGCTGGAGATTGTTAAGGTAATTACACAGGGGAAAGGATAATGTACTGGGAACTCCTCAGAAGAATCTGATTTGTGGTGAGGGGAGAGAGATAAAAGCTCATTTAGGAATGACAAGAAATTGCTGCGTAGATAGCTGTTTATCAGTAAATATCTCCACTGTGATTAAGAAATGCAGTAGCTTAATAAATTAAGTGCTTCCTGGTATGGTTACTGTACTGGTAACTCCCAAAAGAATCTGAATTGTGGTGAGGGAACAGAGAAAAAAGCTCATTTAGGACCTGCACTTACGAAGGGGGTAGGCAGCTGTATATCAGGGAATATCCCTTCTGAGAAAAAAAACAGCTGGAGCTTGTTAAGGTAATTACACAGGGGAAAGGATAATGTACTGAGAACTCCTCAGAAGAATCTGATTTATGGTGAGGGGAGAGAGATAAAAGCTCATTTAGGAACGACATGAACATGCTGCGTAGATAGCTGTTTATCAGTAAATATCTCCACTGAGATTAAGAAAAGCAGTAGATTAATAAATTATGTACTTCCTGGTATGGTTACTGTACTCGTAACTCCCCAAAAGAATCTGGATTGTGGTGAGGGAACAGAGAAAAAAGCTCATTTAGGACCTGCACTTACGAAGGGGGTAGGCAGCTGTATATCAGGGAGTAAACATTCTGAGAATAAAAACAGCTGGAGCTTGTTAAGGTAATTACACAGGGGAAAGGATAATGTACTGGGAACTCCTCAGAAGAATCTGATTTGTGGTGAGGGGAGAGAGATAAAAGCTCATTTAGGAACGACATGAACATGCTGCGTAGGTAGCTGTTTATCAGTAAATATCTCCACTGAGATTAAGAAAAGCAGTAGCTTAATAAATTAAGTACTTCCTGGTATGGTTACTGTACTGGTAACTCCCCAAAAGAATCTGGATTGTGGTGAGGGAACAGAGAAAAAAGCTCATTTAGGACCTGAACATACGAAGGGGGTAGGCAGCTGTATATCAGGGAGTATCCCTTCTGAGAATAAAAACAGCTGGAGATTGTTAAGGTAATTACACAGGGGAAAGGATAATGTACTGGGAACTCCTCAGAAGAATCTGATTTGTGGTGAGGGGAGAGAGATAAAAGCTCATTTAGGAATGACAAGAAATTGCTGCGTAGATAGCTGTTTATCAGTAAATATCTCCACTGTGATTAAGAAATGCAGTAGCTTAATAAATTAAGTGCTTCCTGGTATGGTTACTGTACTGGTAACTCCCAAAAGAATCTGAATTGTGGTGAGGGAACAGAGAAAAAAGCTCATTTAGGACCTGCACTTACGAAGGGGGTAGGCAGCTGTATATCAGGGAGAATCCCTTCTGAGAATAAAACCAGATGGAGCTTGTTAAGGTAATTACACAGGGGAAAGGCTAATATACTGGGAACTCCCCGAAAGAATCTGGATTGTGGTGAGGGAACAGAGGAAAAAGCTCATTTATGACCTGCACTTACGAAGGGGGTAGGCAGCTGTATATCAGGGAGTATCACTTCTGAGAATAAAAATAGCTGGAGGTTGTTAGGGTAATTACACAGGGGAAAGGATAATGTCCTGGGATATCCTCAGAAGAATCTGATTTGTGGTGAGAGGAGAGAGATAAAAGCTCATTTACGAACGACATGAACATGCTCCGTAGGTAGCTGTTTATCAGTAAATATCTCCACTGAGATTAAGAAAAGCAGTAGCTTAATAAATTAAGTACTTCCTGGTATGGTTACTGTACTGGTAACTCCCCAAAAGAATCTGGATTGTGGTGAGGGAACAGAGAAAAAAGCTCATTTAGGACCTGCAGTTACGAAGGGGGTAAACAGCTGTATATTAGGGAGTATCCCTTCTGGGAATAAAAACAGCTGGAGCTTGTTAAGGTAATTACACAGGGGAAAGGATAATGTACTGGGAACTCCTCAGAAGAATCTGATTTATGGTGAGGGGAGAGAGATAAAAACTCATTTAGGAACGACATGAACATGATGCGTAGGTAGCTGTTTATCAGTAAATATCTCCACTGAGATTAAGAAAAGCAGTAGCTTAATAAATTAAGTACTTCCTGGTATGGTTACTGTACTGGTAACTCCCCAAAAGAATCTGGATTGTGGTGAGGGAACAGAGAAAAAAGCTCATTTAGGACCTGCACTTACGAAGGGGGTAGGCAGCTGTATATCAGGGAGTATCCCTTCTGAGAATAAAATCAGCTGGAGCTTGTTAAGGTAATTACACAGGGGAAAGGGTAATATACAGGCAACTCCCCAAAAGAATCTGGATTGTGGTGAGGGAACAGAGGAAAAAGCTCATTTAGGACCTGCACTTACGAAGGGGGTAGTCAGCTGTATATCAGGGAGTATCCCTTCTGAGAATAAAAACAGCTGGAGCTTTTTAACGTAATTACACAGGGGAAAGGATAATGTACTGGGAACTCCTCAGAAGAATCTGATTTGTGGTGAGGGGAGAGAGAAAAAAGCTCATTTAGGAACGACATGGAAATGCTGCCTAGGTAGCTGTTTATCAGTAAATATCTCCACTGAGATTAAGGAAAGCAGTAGCTTAATTAATTAAGTACTTCCTGGTATGGTTACTGTACTGGTAACTCCCAAAAAGAATCTGTATTGTGGTGAGGGAACAGAGAAAAAGGGTCATTTAGGACCTGCACTTACGAAGGGGTTAGGAGCTGTATATCAGGGAGTAAATCTTCTGAGAATAAAAACAGCTCGAGCTTGTTAAGGTAATTACACATCGGTCAGGATAATGTACTGGGACCTCCTCAAAAGAATCTGATTTGTGCTGAGGGGAGAGAGATAAAAGCTCATTTAGGAACGCCATGAACCTGCTGCGTATGTAGCTGTTTATCAGTAAATATCTCCTCTGAGCTTAAGAATAGCAGTAGCTTAATAAATTAAGTACTTCCTGGAATGGTTACTGTACTGGTAACTCCCCAAAGAATCTGGATTGTGGTGAGGGAACAGAGAAAAAAGCTCATTTAGGACCTGCACTTACGAAGGGGGTAGGCAGCTGTATATCAGGGACTATCCCTTCTGAGGATAAAAACAGCTGGAGCTTGTTAAGGTAATTACACAGGGAAAGGATAATGTACTGGGAACTCCTCAGAAGAATCTGATTTGTGGTGAGGGGAGAGAGATAAAAGCTCATTTAGGAACGACATGAACATGCTGCGTAGGTAGCTGTTTATCAGTAAATATCTCCACTGAGATTAAGAAAAGCAGTAGCTTAATAAATTAAGTACTTCCTGGTATGGTTACTGTACTGGTAACTCCCCAAAGAATCTGAATTGTGGTGAGGGAACGGAGAAAAAAGCTCATTAAGGACCTGGACTTACGACGGGGTTAGGCAGCTGTATATCAGGGAGTATCCCTTCTGAGAATAAAAATGGCTGGAGCTTCTTAAGGTAATTCCACAGGGGAAAGGGTAATATACTGGGTACTCCCCAACAGAATCTGGATTGTGGTGAGGGAACAGAGGAAAAAGCTCATTTAGGACCTGCACTTACGAAGGTGGCAGGCAGCTGTATATCAGGGACTATCCCTTCTGAGAATAAAAACAGCTGGAGCTTGTTAAGGTAATTACACAGGGGAAAGGATCATGTACTGGGAACTCCTCAGTAGAATCTGATTTGTGGTGAGGGGAGAGAGATAAAAGCTCATTTAGGAACGATTTGAACTTGCTGCGTAAGTAGCTGTTTATCAGTAAATATCTCCACTGAGATTAAGAAAAGCAGTAGCTTAATAAATTAAGTACTTCCTGGTATGGTTACTGTACTGGTAACTCCCCAAAAGAATCTGGATTGTGGTGAGGGAACAGAGAAAAAAGCTCATTTAGGACCTGCATATACGAAGGGGGTAGGCAGCTGTATATCAGGGAGTAAACATTCTGAGAATAAAAACAGCTGGAGCTTGTTAAGTTAATTACACAGGGGAAAGGATAATGTACTGGGAACTCCTCAGAAGAATCTGATTTGTGGTGAGTGGAGAGAGATAAAAGGTCATTTAGGAACGACATGAACATGCTGCGTAGGTAGCTGTTTATCAGTAAATATCTCCACTGAGATTAAGAAAAGCAGTAGCTTAATAAATTAAGTACTTCCTGGTATGGGTACTCTACTGGTAACTCCCCAAAAGAATCTGGATTGTGGTGAGGGAACAGAGAAAAAAGCTCATTTAGGACCTGCAGATACGAAGGGGGTGGGCAGCTGTATATCAAGGAGTATCCCTTCTCAGAATAAAAACACGTGGAGCTTGTTAAGGTAATTACACAGGGGAAAGGATAATGTACTGGGAACTCCTCAGAAGAATCTGATTTGTGGTGAGGGGAGAGAGATAAAAGCTCATTTAGGAACGACAAGAACATGCTGCCTAGGTAGCTGTTTATCAGTAAATATCTCCACTGAGATTAAGAAAAGCAGTAGCTTAATAAATTAAGAACTTCCTGGTATGGTTACTGTACTGGTAACTCCCCAAAAGAATCTGGATTGTGGTGAGGGAACCGAGAAAAAAGCACATTTAGGACCTGCACTTACGAAGGGGGTAGGCAGCTGTATATCAGGGAATATCCCTTCTGAGAAAAAAAACAGCTGGAGCTTGTTAAGGTAATTACACAGAGGAAAGGATAATGTACTGAGAACTCCTCAGAAGAATCTGATTTATGGTGAGGGGAGAGAGATAAAAGATCATTTAGGAACGACATGAACATGCTGCGTAGATAGCTGTTTATCAGTAAATATCTCCACTGAGATTAAGAAAAGCAGTAGATTAATAAATTATGTACTTCCTGGTATGGTTACTGTACTCGTAACTCCCCAAAAGAATCTGGATTGTGGTGAGGGAACAGAGAAAAAAGCTCATTTAGGACCTGCACTTACGAAGGGGGTAGGCAGCTGTATATCAGGGAGTAAACATTCTGAGAATGAAAACAGCTGGAGCTTGTTAAGGTAATTACACAGGGGAAAGGATAATGTACTGGGAACTCCTCAGAAGAATCTGATTTGTGGTGAGGGGAGAGAGATAAAAGCTCATTTAGGAACGACATGAACATGCTGCGTAGGTAGCTGTTTATCAGTAAATATCTCCACTGAGATTAAGAAAAGCAGTAGCTTAATAAATTAAGTACTTCCTGGTATGGTTACTGTACTGGTAACTCCCCAAAAGAATCTGGATTGTGGTGAGGGAACAGAGAAAAAAGCTCATTTAGGACCTGAACATACGAAGGGGGTAGGCAGCTGTATATCAGGGAGTATCCCTTCTGAGAATAAAAACAGCTGGAGATTGTTAAGGTAATTACACAGGGGAAAGGATAATGTACTGGGAACTCCTCAGAAGAATCTGATTTGTGGTGAGGGGAGAGAGATAAAAGCTCATTTAGGAACGACAAGAAATTGCTGCGTAGATAGCTGTTTATCAGTAAATATCTCCACTGTGATTAAGAAATGCAGTAGCTTAATAAATTAAGTGCTTCCTGGTATGGTTACTGTACTGGTAGCTCCCAAAAGAATCTGAATTGTGGTGAGGGAACAGAGAAAAAAGCTCATTTAGGACCTGCACTTACGAAGGGGGTAGGCAGCTGTATATCAGGGAGAATCCCTTCTGAGAATAAAACCAGATGGAGCTTGTTAAGGTAATTACACAGGGGAAAGGCTAATATACTGGGAACTCCCCGAAAGAATCTGGATTGTGGTGAGGGAACAGAGGAAAAAGCTCATTTATGACCTGCACTTACGAAGGGGGTAGGCAGCTGTATATCAGGGAGTATCACTTCTGAGAATAAAAATAGCTGGAGGTTGTTAGGGTAATTACACAGGGGAAAGGATAATGTCCTGGGATATCCTCAGAAGAATCTGATTTGTGGTGAGAGGAGAGAGATAAAAACTCATTTACGAACGACATGAACATGCTCCGTAGGTAGCTGTTTATCAGTAAATATCTCCACTGAGATTAAGAAAAGCAGTAGCTTAATAAATTAAGTACTTCCTGGTATGGTTACTGTACTGGTAACTCCCCAAAAGAATCTGGATTGTGGTGAGGGAACAGAGAAAAAAGCTCATTTAGGACCTGCAGTTACGAAGGGGGTAGGCAGCTGTATATTAGGGAGTATCCCTTCTGGGAATAAAAACAGCTGGAGCTTGTTAAGGTAATTACACAGGGGAAAGGATAATGTACTGGGAACTCCTCAGAAGAATCTGATTTATGGTGAGGGGAGAGAGATAAAAACTCATTTAGGAACGACATGAACATGATGCGTAGGTAGCTGTTTATCAGTAAATATCTCCACTGAGATTAAGAAAAGCAGTAGCTTAATAAATTAAGTACTTCCTGGTATGGTTACTGTACTGGTAACTCCCCAAAAGAATCTGGATTGTGGTGAGGGAACAGAGAAAAAAGCTCATTTAGGACCTGCACTTACGAAGGGGGTAGGCAGCTGTATATCAGGGAGTATCCCTTCTGAGAATAAAAACAGCTGGAGCTTGTTAAGGTAATTACACAGGGGAAAGGGTAATATACAGGCAACTCCCCAAAAGAATCTGGATTGTGGTGAGGGAACAGAGGAAAAAGCTCATTTAGGACCTGCACTTACGAAGGGGGTAGTCAGCTGTATATCAGGAAGTATCCCTTCTGAGAATAAAAACAGCTGGAGCTTTTTAACGTAATTACACAGGGGAAAGGATAATGTACTGGGAACTCCTCAGAAGAATCTGATTTGTGGTGAGGGGAGAGAGAAAAAAGCTCATTTAGGAACGACATGGAAATGCTGCCTAGGTAGCTGTTTATCAGTAAATATCTCCACTGAGATTAAGGAAAGCAGTAGCTTAATTAATTAAGTACTTCCTGGTATGGTTACTGTACTGGTAACTCCCAAAAAGAATCTGTATTGTGGTGAGGGAACAGAGAAAAAGGGTCATTTAGGACCTGCACTTACGAAGGGGTTAGGAGCTGTATATCAGGGAGTAAATCTTCTGAGAATAAAAACAGCTCGAGCTTGTTAAGGTAATTACACAGCGGTCAGGATAATGTACTGGGACCTCCTCAAAAGAATCTGATTTGTGCTGAGGGGAGAGAGATAAAAGCTCATTTAGGAACGCCATGAACCTGCTGCGTATGTAGCTGTTTATCAGTAAATATCTCCTCTGAGCTTAAGAATAGCAGTAGCTTAATAAATTAAGTACTTCCTGGAATGGTTACTGTACTGGTAACTCCCCAAAGAATCTGGATTGTGGTGAGGGAACAGAGAAAAAAGCTCATTTAGGACCTGCACTTACGAAGGGGGTAGGCAGCTGTATATCAGGGACTATCCCTTCTGAGAATAAAAACAGCTGGAGCTTGTTAAGGTAATTACACAGGGAAAGGATAATGTACTGGGAACTCCTCAGAAGAATCTGATTTGTGGTGAGGGGAGAGAGCTAAAAGCTCATTTAGGAACGACATGAACATGCTGCGTAGGTAGCTGTTTATCAGTAAATATCTCCACTGAGATTAAGAAAAGCAGTAGCTTAATAAATTAAGTACTTCCTGGTATGGTTACTGTACTGGTAACTCCCCAAAAGAATCTGGATTGTGGTGAGGGAACAGAGAAAAAAGCTCATTTAGGACCTGTACTTATGAAGGGGGAGGGCAGCTGTATATCAGGGAGTATCCCTTCTGAGAATAAAAACAGCTGGAGCTTGTTAAGGTAATTACACAGGGGAAAGGATAATGTCCTGGGAACTCCTCAGAAGAATCTTATTTATGGTGAGGGGAGAGAGATAAAAGCTCATTTAGTAACGACAAGAAAATGCTGGTAGGTAGCTGTTTATCAGTAAATATCTCCACTGAGATTAAGGAAAGCAGTAGATTAATAAATTAAGGACTTCCTGGTATGGTTACTGTACTGGTAACTCCCCAAAAGAATCTGGATTGTGGTGAGGGAATCGAGAAAAAAGCTCATTTAGGACCTGCACTTACGAAGGGGGTAGGCAGCTGTATATCAGGGAGTAAACCTTCTGAGAATATAAATAGCTGGAGCTTCTTAAGGTAATTACACAGGGGAAAGGGTAATATACAGGGAACTCCCCAAAAGAATCTGGATTGTGGTGAGGGAACAGAGGAATAAGCTCATTTAGGATCTGCACTTACGAGGGGGTAGGCAGCTGTATATCAAGCAGTATTCCTTCTGAGAATAAAAACAGCTGGAGCTTCTTAAGGTAATTACACAGGGGAAAGTGTAATATACAGGGAACTCCCCTAAAGAATCTGGATTGTGTTGAGGGAACAGAGGAAAAAGCTCATTTAGTACCTGCACTTACGAAGGGGCAGCTGTATATCAGGGACTATCCCTTCTGAGAATAAAAACAGCTGGAGCTGGTTAAGGTAATTACACAGGGGAAAGGATAATGTACTGGGAACTCCTCAGAAGAATCTGATTTGTGGTGAGGGGAGAGAGATAAAAGCTCATTTAGGAACGACAAGAAAATGCTGATAGGTAGCTCTTTATCAGTAAATATCTCCACTGAGATTAAGAAAAGCAGTAGCTTAATAAATTAAGTACTTCCTGGTATGGTGACTGTACTGGTAACTCCCCAATAGAATCTGGATTGTGGTGAGGGAACAGAGAAAAAAACTCAGTTAGGACCTGCACTTACGAAGGGGGTAGGCATCTGTATATGAGGGAGTATCCCTTCTGAGAATAAAAACAGCTGGAGCTTGTTAAGGTAATTACACAGGGGAAAGGATAATGTACTGGGAACTCCTCAGAAGAATCTGATTTGTGGTGAGGGGAGAGAGATAAAAGCTCATTTAGGAACGACATGAACATGCTGCGTAGATAGCTGTTTATCAGTAAATATCTCCACTGAGATTAAGAAAAGCAGTAGCTCAATAAATTAAATAATTCCTGGTATGGTTACTGTACTGGTAACTCCCCAAAAGAATCTGGATTGTGGTGATGGAACAGAGAAAAAAGCTCATTTAGGACCTGCACTTACGAAGTGGGTAGGCAGCTGTATATCAGGGAGTATCCCTTCTGAGAATAAATACAGCTGGAGCTTGTTAAGGTAATTACACAGGGGAAAGGATAATGTACTGGGAACTCCTCAGAAAAATGTGATTTGTGGTGAAGGGAGAGAGATAAAATCTCATTTAGGAACGACATGAACATGCTGTGTAGGAAGCTGTTTATCAGTAAATATCTCCACTGAGATTAAGAAAAGCAGTAGCTTAATAAATTAAGTACTTCCTGGTATGGTTACTGTACTGGTAACTCCCCAAAAGAATCTGGATTGTGGTGAGGGAACAGAGAAAAAAGCTCATTTAGGACCTGCACTTACGAAGGGGGTTGGCAGCTGTATATCAGGGAGTAAACCTTCTGAGAATAAAAACAGCTGGAGCTTGTTAAGGTAATTACACAGGGGAAAGGTTAATGTACTGGGAACTCCTCAGAAGAATCTGATTTGTGGTGAGGGGAGAGAGATAAAAGCTCATTTAAGAACGACATGAACATGCTGCGTAGGTACCTGTTTATCAGTAAATATCTCCACTGAGATTAAGAAAAGCAGTAGCTACTTCCGGGGAAGACGGCGGAGGAGCGGATGAGCCCTCCAGAGCTCCCTCCGATATCGTAGTTTTCTCACCTCATAGAAACTGTTTCTCTGAGAAAGACAGCCAAAGTAAGTTCTAACAGTACAGGGATTCTGAACAGGAAGGGAAAATCGACTTTGCTGGTCTGAAAACATAGTTTTGAGCTCCGGGCGGTGTCCCGCCGCGGCGCCAGCGCCGGCTCCGGCACAGTGCCAGGCACAGCCCCCCGCACTCCGCGCAGCTAAAGCGAGAAATACTCCAGACGGCAGCCGAGCACGAAGGACCTGACATCGCAGAGACAGCGTGAGTACCCCGCAAAAAAAAAAAAATTAAAATTATTCTTGCTTGTGCCTACAGTCCAGCTTCTGGAAGGCACCCCTGTCCCCACCGCCAGAGCAAAGCGCCATCTTTGCCACTGGCATAGGGTCAGACCCGACTGGAACTGAAGCGGGCCTGGGGAAAGCGAGGCCAAAAAAGCCATCTTTGAAAAGGGCAGGAGGGGCTGAATCAGTGAGAACCAGCTACGCCCAGAAGAACGCCCCCTGCCCGGGCGTGAGGGGAGTCCGGGGATTATCCAGAGATGCCCCGCCCTGCCCGCCGGAACTTCTAAACTTAAAGCAAAAGCTGGGAGCAGCTACCAGGGGCACTGAAACAACAGAAGGAGGAACAAACAGTTCCGGGGACAGCTAAACGGTCCCGTCACAGAGGAAACTAATTCCCAGCCCAAAACGGAGCTGCATTCCATAGCTACCTATGCCAAAGAGGCCTCCTCCTTCAGGCAAGCAACTCTTAGTGGAGCAAAACAGGCCAGAGGCTCCACGCTCTGCTGAGTTCACAGTCTAGTCAAGTCCAGGCATCAAAGGCAGCGGCCCCACAGCAGACAGAGGAGCCACAGTTCCTGTGACTGCCCACGTCCCCATCGACAGAGGACGCCCAAGGCCTGCCTGCAAGCTGTGCGAACCTCAGAGACCCACGATTGCACCAACAGGGGAGAAGGTCAGAACAGATCCACCCCTTGCCAACTGAAATCAAGTCAAACCAGCCAATCAGGAAAATAGACTGCAGTCCATTGCAGGGAAACCAGAGACTGGTTTCTTTTTCTTTTCAAACATTTTTTTTAACTTTTCTTTTAACTTTTCTTTTTAATTTTTTCACACCTGAAACATCATTGGCTGTTTTTTTTTGTTTTTTTGTTTTTTTTGTTTATTTTCCATTTTTACTGGTTTGTTTTATCAAGTTTTTCTTTTGTGTTTGTTTATTTGCTTGGGTTGTGCCTTTTCTGTTATTTTCCTTTTTATTTACTTATGCTTCCTTGTTAAATAATTTTTCTCTGTTTTGTGTATCTGTCTTCCAGTATTTTTACTTCATTTCTCTCGTTGCGTCCTCTTCCTTTAAAAATTACTTTCCTATAAATAACACCTACACCCTTTTCTGCTAACTCTCCAGTGTCTGTCATTTTATCAATGTGCTTTCTACTGATTCTACTCTTCTCCACATTTCCACGTCACTGAAACTAAACCAAAATCACCACCACCCCCCCAATACACTTTACTCTATTCTCTTTACTACCTCCAACTTACCCTCCTGACTTACTGCCTGGTCCTCCAGTCTCCATTGACTCCTGGTTATTGGATAGAGGATATCCCAGCTTAATACGAGTGAATCAAAGGGGTTCATAGAGAAAGCCAGTCCTAAAAGAACTTAATATAAAAACAAGAATTGCGTATAAGGTTGTAACAGTAAATAAGTAACTACTGAATACAGGGCCCAGGATCAGATGTTATATTGAAATTGTATTCTTTAGGAACACCAAATCTAACTTTATAGACAGGTATACAAGTTATCTGTATATAATTGTGAAATTGTAAGATTTACACAACAGTGCTTGGTAAGGGCTGCTTTGGGTCTTAAACAGTGCTCACAGGTGCTGGTAGACTGGCATTCCCAATTCAAATGGGCAGAAGAAACACAAGAAAGATGGCAAATAATGAAGTCTTATCCCCCACCCAAAACAAGCAGGAAGCAGAGCAGTCAATCAAAAACATAGAAGAAAACCCCCAAAATGCTCTACAAAGTTTACTGATAAACATGATAAATGAAAAGTTTGAATCTCTTCAGTCAATTATGTTAGAGCATGAAGAGGCAAAGCAAAAATTAATGGAGAATTTCATGGCATCCACAAATAGAAAGATAAGTGAGCTTCAAGAGTCAAATGAAAAGATAGCTACCCAACTTAAAGATTTGAGAGACAACACTCAAAACCAAAGTAATGAAGTTAATGAAGTAAAGAAGTCCATACAGGACCTAAGAAATGACATGGAAATCATCAGGAAAGACCAGTCAGAAGGAAAAGAGATTCGAAATCAAGTAGCTAGCCTACAGTCCCGACTAACTGAAGCAGAGGATCGAATCTCAGGAGCTGAAGATTCCTTAGATTCTATGGAGAAAGATCAAAAATCAATACAAATCCAGTCCAAGCAACAAAACAGATCGCTACAGGAGATTCAAGACACAATCAGGAAGCCCAATTTAAGGATAATAAGTATTGAGGAAAACTTGGAGAAAGAGGTTAATGGGATAGGCAACCTATTTAACAGAATATTAGCTGAGAACTTCCCAAACATCCAGAAGGAAAGGCCTATACAGATACAAGAAGCATTTAGAACCCCAAATCGACCAGACAAGAATAGGACTTCCCACCGACACATTGTGATCAAAACAGCTTCAGCAGAGTGCAAGGAAAAAATACTCAAAGCTGTTAGGGCAAAGAAAACAATCACATATAAAGGAAAAGCAATCAGAATTACCCCGGACTTCTCAGCAGAGACCATGAAAGCAAGGAGAGCCTGGAATGAAGTATACCAAACTCTAAGTAAAAATAACTACCAACCAAGAATTCTGTACCCCGCCAAACTCTCCTTCATAGCCGAAGGTCAAACAAAAGTCTTCCACAATAAGGAAAAACTGAAACAATATATCTCCACCAAACCAGCTTTACATAAAATCCTTAAAGATGTACTATACAGGGAAAATAATCAAGATCCCAACACAGACAGAGAAATGAACCCTAAGTAGTAAACACTAGATCAAGAAATGGGAAGACACAGCTTTAAACAAGACAGTGATAATGAAAGGAACAAACGATCACCTCTCAATCCTAACTGTCAACATTAATGGACTTAATTCTCCAATCAAACGACATAGGCTCATAACTTGGATCAAAAATCAAGATCCATCTTTCTGCTGCCTCCAAGAGACACATCTATCCAGCAAAAGTAAACATCTTCTAAAAGTGAAAGGCTGGAAACAAATCTATCAAGCAAATGGCCCCCATAAGCAGGCTGGAGTTGCAATCCTAGTATCAGACAAAATTGACTTCAAATTAAAAAAGGTAAGAAGAGACAAAGATGGTTACTACATACTAGTAAAAGGATCTCTCCAACAGGAAGAAATAACCATTCTAAACATCTACATGCCAAATGCAGGAGCACCCAACTTCATCAAACAAACACTACTGGCTCTAAAAACATTCATAGACCCAAACACAATGATAGTGGGGGACTTTAACACTCCACTATCACCTCTGGACAGATCAACACGCCAAAAACTGAACAAAGAAACCACAGAACTAAACAATTGCATAGACCAACTAGACTTAATCGACATCTACAGAATATTCCACCCAGCAAGGACAGAATACACATTCTTTTCGGCAGCACACGGAACATTCTCCAAAATAGATCACATCTTAGGGCACAAAGAAAATCTTTACAAATTCAGAAGTATCAAAATCATTCCCTGCATTCTTCCAGACCACAATGGAATAAAATTAGAGCTCAACTCATTCAGCCACCACAGAAAATCCCACAATTCATGGAGACTAAAGAACACACTGCTGAACCATCAGTGGATCATTGAAGAAATTAAAACAGAAATTCAAATGTTTATGGACTTCAACCAAGTTGAGGGCACAAAGTACCAGCTCCTTTGGGACACAGCAAAGGCAGTACTCAGAGGAAAATTTATATCTCTGAGTACATACATCAACGAACTGGAGAAACAGCAACTCAGTAATTTAAGGAAGCACCTTAATTTTCTGGAGAGAGAACAGCAAGCCAAACCCCAAGTCAATAGACGGAAGCAAATAATTAAAATCAAATCAGAATTAAATCAATTAGAGACGAAAAAAACCATCGAAAGAATCAACAAAACAAAGAGTTGGTTCTTTGAAAAAATCAACAAGATAGACAGACCCCTGGCAAACCTGACCAAAGAACGAAGGCAGCACACTCAAATAAACAAGATAAGAGATGAAACAGGTAGCATCACCACAGAAATAACCGAAATTCAGAAAATAATAAGGGACTATTTTGCAAACCTTTATGCCAACAAATTCGAGAACTTGGAAGAAATGGATGATTTCCTAGAAAAAATTGATACCCCCAAACTCAACTATGAAGACTTAAACCTTCTAAACAGACCCATATCCAGTATTGAAATAGAAACAGCAATAAATGATCTCCCATCCAAGAAAAGCCCAGGTCCAGATGGATTCACCGCAGAATTCTACAAGGCCTTCAAAAAAGAACTCACTCCAATATTTCTCAAACTCTTCAATGAAATTGAAAGAGAACGTTCACTGCCAGACTCATTTTATGAAGCCAGTATAACCCTCATCCCAAAACCAGGCAGAGACTCATCACGGAAAGAGGACTACAGACCAATCTCCCTGATGAACATAGATGCAAAAATTCTCAACAAAATTCTGGCCAATCGACTTCAACAGGTCATCAAAAAAATCATACACCACGATCAAACTGGATTCATCCCAGGGATGCAAAGCTGGTTTAATATACGCAAGTCAATTAATGTAATCCACCACATAAACCGGAGCAAGGTAAAGAACCACATGGTTTTATCGCTGGATGCGGAAAAAGCGTTCGATAAAATCCAGCACCCATTTATGCTAAAAGCCCTGGAAAAACTGGGATTCCAGGGAACATTCCTGAATATAATCAAGGCAGTTTATGACAAACCAACAGCAAGCATAACTCTAAATGGTGAAAAACTAAAGCCATTCCCTTTAAATCAGGAACAAGGCAGGGATGTCCACTCTCTCCCCTGCCTCTTCAACATAGTACTAGAATTCCTAGCCAGAGCAATTAGGCAAGAAGAGAATATAAAGGGGATCCAAATAGGAAAAGATGAAGTTAAACTTTCTCTCTTCGCAGATGACATGATCCTATACCTAAAGAATCCCATAGACTCTACCCCCAAGCTACTAGAGCTGATACAAAACTTTGGCAAAGTTGCAGGATATAAAATAAACCTTCAAAAATCAACGGCCTTTCTCTATGCTAACAACCCGAAGACCGAGGCTGAAGTCAGGAAAGCAACTCCTTTTGCAATAGCCCCCCAAAATATAAAATACCTAGGAATAACCTTAACCAAAGAAGTGAAAGACCTCTTTGAAGAGAACTTTAAAAGCTTGAAAAATGAAATTAAGTCAGAACTAAGAAAATGGAAAAACCTCCCATGCTCCTGGATTGGGAGGATTAATGTAATCACAATGGCAATATTGCCAAAGGCTATCTACAAATTCAATGCAATACCCATTAATATCCCAACACCATTCTTTAATGAAATAGAGGAAGCAATCCAGAAATTCATATGGAACAATAAAAGACCTAGAATAGCAAAAACACTCCTAAGCAGAAAGAACAGTGCTGGAGGAATTACAATACCCAACTTCAAGCTGTATTATAAAGCTATAGTAATAAAAACAGCTTGGTATTGGCACCGGAACAGGCCTGAAGACCAATGGAACAGAATTGAAGACCCAGAATTAAACCCACAGAACTATGCCTACTTAATCTTTGATAAAGGAGCTAAAACAATAGTATGGAAGAAAGATAGCCTCTTTAACAAGTGGTGCTGGCAAAACTGGCTCAACACATGCAACAAACTAAAACTAGATCCTTATATATCACCCTGCACCAAAATCAATTCCAAATGGATTAAAGACCTTGAAATCAAAACAGGCACCCTGAAGACACTAAAGGAAGGAGTAGGAGAAACACTTGGGCTCCTTGGCACAGGACAGAACTTCCTTAACAAAGACCCTGAAAGGCTACAAATCAAAGAAAGTTTGGACAAATGGGACTGCATCAAACTCCAGAGCTTCTGCACGGCAAAGGACATAGCTCTCAAGATAAACAGAAAGCCCACAGACTGGGAGAAAATCTTTACCGGACATTCAACAGACAAAGGCCTCATCTCTAAAATATATGCAGAACTAAAAAAATTACCTTCTTCCAAAACAAAACTGCAAAGAACCAATAGCCCCCTCATCAAGTGGGCTAAAGACTTACAAAGAAACTTCTCTGATGAGGAAATGAGAATGGCCAATAGTCATATGAAAAAATGCTCTACATCACTGGCCATAAAGGAAATGCAAATCAAAACAACATTGAGATTCCATCTCACCCCAGCAAGAATGTCATATTTCAAGAAAACTAATAATAACAATTGTTGGAGGGGATGTGGCCAAAAGGGAACCCTACTTCATTGTTGGTGGGAATGTAAACTGGTTCAGCCACTCTGGCAAGCAGTATGGAGATTCCTCAGAAGGCTCAATATAGAACTCCCCTATGACCCAGCAGCCCCACTGTTGGGTATCTATCCAAAAGCCCACAAACAAAATCACAGTAATGCCACCAGCACAACAATGTTCATCGCAGCACAATTTGTCACAGCGAGAAGCTGGAACCAACCCAGATGCCCCTCCATAGATGAATGGATCAGGAAAATGTGGTACATTTACACAATGGAATTTTATGCCTCTATCAGAAAGAATGACATTGTTCCATTTGTAAGGAAATGGAAGGACTTGGAAAAATTTATACTAAGTGAAGTGAGCCAGACCCAAAGAAACGTGGACTCTATGGCCTCCCTTATTGGGAACAATTAGTACAGGTGTAGGCAAGCCATAGCAGAGCATCACAAGGCCCAATAGCTATACCCTTAGAAACACATAAGATGATGCTAAATGAAATGGACTCCATGTTATGGAAACAAGTGATATATCACAGTTGTAACTACTTTCAACGTCCTATGTGTATGTGTAGTTACTATTATTGATAAGGTTTTGTATCACCTTCCTATGTTTGTACCTACACTATCTCTGTAATCTTATCTGAGTATATTGGAAACCGTGTTTACTGGTATTGGAAGTAGGAAATTCAAAGGGAATACCAAATTCGAGAGACACGGGGTAAAAAAGA
Organism: Perognathus longimembris pacificus; assembly: GCF_023159225.1. Taxonomy (NCBI): domain Eukaryota; kingdom Metazoa; phylum Chordata; class Mammalia; order Rodentia; family Heteromyidae; genus Perognathus; species Perognathus longimembris. The sequence continues at coordinate 8,845 of NW_025959042.1, read as the reverse complement.
GAAATTACTACAAAAGCAATACTTGCAAAACTCTTTGGTGTAAGTGAACTGAACAACTGGGGGGGGAGGGCAAGGGGGGGAGGGATGGGGGCATGAGGGACAAGGCAACAAAAGGACAAGAAATGTATCCAATGCCCAACGTATGATACTGTAACCTCTCTGAACGTCAGTTTGATAATAAAAATTTGAGGAAAAAAAAAACGAAAAGCAGTAGCTTAATAAATTAAGTACTTCCTGGTATGGTTACTGTACTGGTAACTCCCCAAAAGAATCTGGATTGTGGTGAGGGAACAGAGAAAAAAGCTCATTTAGGACCTGCACTTACGAAGGGGGTAGGCAGCTGTATATCAGGGAGTAAACCTTCTGAGAATAAAAACAGCTGGAGCTTGTAAAGGTAATTACACAGGGGAAAGGATAATGTACTGGGAACTCCTCAGAAGAATCTGATTTGTGGTGAGGGGAGAGAGATAAAACCTCATTTAGGAACGACATGAACATGCTCCGTAGGTAGCTGTTTATCAGTAAATATCTCCACTGAGAATAAGAAAAGGAGTAGCTTAATAAATTAAGTACTTCCTGGTATGGATACTGTACTGGTAACTCCCCAAAAGAATCTGGATTGTGGTGAGGGAACAGAGAAAAAAGCTCATTTAGGACCTGCACTTACAAAGGGGGTAGGCAGCTGTATATCAGGGAGTATCCCCTCTGAGAATAAAAACAGCTGGAGCTTGTTAAGGTAATTACACAGGGGAAAGGATAATGTACTGGGAACTCCTCAGAAGAATCTGATTTGTGGTGAGCGGAGAGAGATAAAAGCTCATTTATGAACGACATCAACATGCTGCGTAGGTAGCTGTTTATCACTAAATATCTCCACTGAGATTAAGAAAAGCAGTAACTTAATAAATTAAGTACTTCCTGGTATGGTTACTGTACTGGTAACTCCCCAAAAGAATCTGCATTGTGGTGAGGGAACAGAGAAAAAAGCTCTTGTAGGACCTGCACTTACGAAAGGGTTAGGCAGCTATATATCAGGGAGTAAACATTCTGAGAATAAAAAGAGCTGGAGCTTGTTAAGATAATTACACAGGGGAAAGGATAATGTACTGGGAACTCCTCAGAAGAATCTGATTTGTGGTGAGGAGAGAGAGATAAAAGCTCATTTAGGAACGACATGAACATGCTGCGTAGGTAGCTGTTTATCAGTAAATATCTCCACTGAGATTAAGAAAAGCAGTAGCTTAATAAATTAAGTACTTCCTGGTATGGTTACTGTACTAGTAACTCCCCAAAAGAGTCTGGATTGTGGTGAGGGAACAGAGAAAAAAGCTCATTTAGGACCTGCACTTACGAAGGGGGGTAGCAGCTATATATCAGGGAGTAAACCTTCTGAGAATGAAAACAGCTGGAGTTTGTTAAGGTAGTTACACAGGGGAAACGATAATGTACTGGGAAATCCTCAGAAGAATCTGATTTGTGGTGAGGGGAGAGAGATAAAAGCTCATTTAGGAACGACATGAACATGCTGCGTAGGTAGCTGTTTATCAGTAAATATCTCCACTGAGATTAAGAAAAGCAGTAGCTTAATAAATTAAGTACTTCCTGGTATGGTTACTGTACTGTTAACTCCCCAAAAGAATCTGGATTGTGGTGAGGGAACAGAAAAAAAAGCTCATTTAGGACCTGCACTTACGAAGGGGGTAGGCAGCTTTATATCAGGGAGTCTCCCTTCTGAGAATGAATACAGCTGGAGCTTTTTAAGGTAATTACCCAGGGGAAAGGATAATGTACTGGGAAATCCGCAGAAGAATCTGATTTGTGGTGAGGTGAGAGAGATAAAAGCTCATTTAGGAACGACATGAAAATGCTGCGTAGGTAGCGGTTTATCAGTAAACATCTCCACTGAGATTAAGGAAAGCAGTAGCTTAGTAAATTAAGTACTTCCTGGTATGGTTACTGTACTGGAAACTCCCAAAAAGAATATGTATTGTGGTGAGGGAACAGAGAAAAAGGCTCATTTAGGACTTGCACTTACGAAGGGGGTAGGCAGCTGTATATCAGGGAGTAAACCGTCTGAGAATAAAAACAGCTCGAGCTTGTTAAGGTAATTACACAGCGGAAAGGATAATGTACTGGGAACTCCTCAGAAGAATCTGATTTGTGGTGAGGGGAGAGAGATAAAAGCTCATTTAGGAACGACAAGAACATGCTGCGTAGGTAGCTGTTTATCTGTAAATATCTCCTCTGAGCTTAAGAATAGCAGTAGCTTAATAAATTAAGTACTTCCTGGAATGGTTATTGTACTGGTAACTCCCCAAAAGGATCTGGATTGTGGTGAGGGAACAGAGGAAAAAGCTCATTTAGGACCTCCACTTACGAAGTTGGTAGGCAGCTGTATATCAGGGAGTATCCCTTCTGAGAATAAAAACAGCTGGAGCTTGTTAAGGTAATTAGACAGGGGAAAGGATAATGTACTGGGAACTACTCAGAAGAATCTGATTTGTGGTGAGGGGAGAGAGATAAAAGCTCATTTAGGAACGACATGAACATGCTGCGTAGGTAGCTGTTTATCAGTAAATATCTCCACTGAGATTAAGAAAAGCAGTAGCTTAATAAATTAAGTACTTCCTGGTATGGTTACTGTACTGGTAACTCCTCAAAAGAATCTGGATTGTGGTGAGCGAACAGAGAAAAAAGCTCATTTAGGACCAGCACTTACGAAGGGGGTAGGCAGCTGTATATCAGGCAGTAAACCTTCTGAGAATAAAAACAGCTGGAGCTTGTTAAGGTAATTACACAGGGGAAAGGATACTGTACTGGGAACTCCTCAGAAGAATCTGATTTGTGGTGAGGGGAGAGAGATAAAAGCTCATTTAGGAACGACATGAACATGATGCGTAGGTAGCTTTTTATCAGTAAATATCTCCACTGAGATTAAGAAAAGCAGTAGCTTAATAAATTAAGTACGTCCTGGTATGGGTTACTGTACTGGTAACTCCCCAAAAGAATTTGAATTGTGGTGAGGGAACAGAGAAAAAAGCTCATTTAGGACCTGCACATATGAAGGGGGTAGGCAGCTGTATATCAGGGAGTATCCCTTCTGAGAATAAAAAAAGCTGGAGCTTCTTAAGGTAATTACACAGGGGAAAGGGTAATATACTGGGAACTCCCAAAAGAATCTGGATTGTGGTGAGGGAATAGAGGAAAAAGCTCATTTAGGACCTGCACTTACGAAGGGGGTAGGCAGCTGTATATCAGGGAGTATCCCTTCTGAGAATAAAAACAGCTGGAGCTTGTTAAGGTAATTACACAGGGGAAACGATAATGTACTGGGAACTCCTCAGAAGAATCTGATTTGTGGTGAGGGGAGAGAGATAAAAGCTCATTTAGGAACGACATGAAAATGCTGCATAGGAAGCTGTTTATCAGTAAATATCTACACTGAGATTAAGAAAAACAGTAGCTTAAAAAATTAAGTACTTCCTGGTATGTTTACTGTACTGGTAACTCCCCAAAAGAATCTGGATTGTGGTGAGGGAACAGAGAAAAAAGCTCATTTAGGACGTGCACTTACGAAGGGGGTAGGCAGCTGCATATCAGGGAGTAAACCTTCTGAGAATAAAAACAGCTGGAGCTTGTTAAGGTAATTACACAGGGGAAAGGATAATGTACTGGGAACTCCTCAGAAGAATCTGATTTGTTGTGAGGGGAGAGAGATAAAAGCTCATATAGGAACGACATGAACATGCTGCGTAGGTAGCTGTTTATCAGTAAATATCTCCACTGAGATTCAGAAAAGCAGTAGCTTAATAAATTCAGTACTTCCTGGTATGGTTACTGTACTGGTAACTCCCCAAAAGAATCTGGATTTTGGTGAGGGAACAGAGAAAAAAGCTCATTTAGGACCTGCACTTACGAAGGGGAAGGGCAGCTGTATATCAGGGAGTATCCCTTCTGAGAATAAAAACAGCTGGAGCTTGTTAAGGTAATTACACAGGGGAAAGGATAATGTACTGGGAACTCCTCAGAAGAATCTAATTTGTGGTGAGGGGAGAGAGATAAAAGCTCATTTAGGAAAGACGAGAAATTGCTGCATAGGTAGCTGTTTATCAGTAAATATCTCCACTGAGATTAAGAAAAGCAGTAGCTTAATAAATTAAGTACATCCTGGTATGGTTACTGTACTGGTAACTCCCCAAAAGAATCTGGATTGTGGTGAGGGAACAGAGAAAAAAGCTCATTTAGGACCGGCACTTACGAAGGGGGTAGGCAGCTGTATATCAGGGAGTAAACCTTCTGAGAATAAAAACAGCTGGAGCTTGTTAAGGTAATTACACAGGGGAAAGGATACTGTACTGGGAACTCCTCAGAAGATTGTGATATGTGGCAAGGGGAGAGAGATAAAAGCTCATTTAGAAACGACATGAACATGATGCGAAGGTAGCTGTTAATCAGGAAATATCTCCAATGAGATTAAGAAAAGCAGTAGCTTAATAAATTAAGTACTTCCTGGTATGGTTACTGTACTGGTAACACCCCAAAAGAATTTGAATTGTGGTGAGGGAACAGAGAAAAAAGCTCATTTAGGACCTGCACTTACGAAGGGGGTAGGCAGCTGTATATCAGGGAGTATCCCTTCTGAGAATAAAAATAGCTGGAGCTTGTTAAGGTAATTACACAGGGGAAAGGGTAATATACTGGGAACTCCCCAAAAGAATCTGGATTGTGGTGAGGGAACAGAGGAAAAAGCTCATTTAGAACCTGCACTTACGAAGGGGGTAGGCAGCTGTATATCAGGGAGTATCCCTTCTGAGAATAAAAACAGCTGGAGCTTGTTAAGGTAATTACACAGGGGAAAGGATAATGTACTGGGAACTCCTCAGAAGAATCTGGATTGTGGTGAGGGAACAGAGGAAAAAGCGCATTTAGAACCTGCACTTACGAAGGGGGTAGACAACTGTATGTCAGGGAGTATCCCTTCTGAGAATAAAAACAGCTGGAGCTTGTTAAGGTAATTACACAGGGGAAAGGATAATGTCCTGGGATCTCCTCAGAAGAATCTGATTTATGATGAGGGGAGAGAGATAAAAGCTCATTTAGGAACGACAAGAAAATGCTGGTAGGTAGCTGTTTATCAGTAAATATCTCCACTGAGATTAAGAAAAGCAGTAGCTTAATAAATTAAGTACATCCTGGTATGGTTACTGTACTGGTAACTCCCCAAAAGAATCTGGATTGTGGTGAGGGAACCGAGAAAAAAGCTCACTTAGGACCTGCACTTACGAAGGGGGTAGGCAGCTGTATATCAGGGAGTAAACCTTCTAAGAATAAAAACAGCTTGAGCTTCTTAATGTAATTACACAGGGGAAAGGGTACTATACAGGGAACTCCCCAAAAGAATCTGGATTGTGGTGAGGGAACAGAGGAAAAAGCTCATTTAGGACATGCACTTACGAAGGGGGTAGGCAGCTGTATATCAGGGAGTATCCCTTCTGAGAATAAAAACAGCTGGAGCTTGTTAAGGTAATTACACAGGGGAAAAAATGATGTACTGGGAACTACTCAGAAGAATCTGATTTGTGGTGAGGGGAGAGAGATAAAAGCTCATTTAGGAACGACATGGAAATGCTGCATAGGAAGCTGTTTATCAGTAAATATCTACACTGAGATTAAGAAAAACAGTAGCTTAATAAATTAAGTACTTCCTGGTATGGTTACTGTACTGGTAACTCCCCAAAAGAATCTGGATTGTGGTGAGGGAACAGAGAAAAAAGCTCATTTAGGACGTGCACTTACGAAGGGGGTAGGCAGCTGCATATCAGGGAGTAAACCTTCTGAGAATAAAACAGCTGGAGCTTGTTAAGATAATTACACAGGGAAAGGATAATGTACTGGGAACTCCTCAGAAGAATCTGATTTGTGGTGAGGGGAGAGAGAGAGTAAAAGCTCATTTAGGAACGACATGAACATGCTGCGTAGGTAGCTGTTTATCAGTAAATATCTCCACTGAGATTAAGAAAAGGAGTAGCTTAATAAATTAAGTACATCCTGGTATGGTTACTGTACTGGTAACTCCCCAAAAGAATCTGGATTGTGGTGAGGGAACAGAGAAAAAAGCTCATTTAGGACCTGCACTTACGATGGGGGTAGGCAGCTGTATATCAGGGAGTAAACCTTCTGAGAATAAAAACAGCTGGAGCTTGTTAAGGTAATGACACAGTGGAAAGGATACTGTACTGGGAACTCCTCAGAAGAATCTTTTTTGTGGTGAGGGGAGAGAGATAAAAGCTCATTTAGGAACGATATGAACATGATGCGTAGGTAGCTGTTTATCAGTAAATATCTCCACTTAGATTAAGAAAAGCAGTAGCTTAATAAATTAAGTACTTCCTGGAATGGTTACTGTACTGGTAACTCCCCAAAAGGATTTGAATTGTGGTGAGGGAACGGAGAAAAAAGCTCATTTAGGACCTGCACTTACGAAGGGGGTAGGCAGCTGTATATCAGGGAGTATCCCTTCTGAGAATAAAAACAGCTGGAGCTTGTTAAGGTAATTACACAGGGGAAAGGATAATGTACTGTGAACTCCTCAGAAGAATCTGATTTGTGGTGAGGGGAGAGAGATAAAAGCTCATTTAGGAACGACATGAAAATGCTGCATAGGTAGCTGTTTATCAGTAAATATCTACACGGAGATTAAGGAAAGCAGTAGCTTAATAAATTAAGTACTTCCTGGTATGGTTACTGTTACTGGAAACTCCCAAAAAGAATCTGTATTGTGGTGAGGGAACAGAGAAAAAGGGCTCATTTAGGACTTGCACTTACGAAGGGGGTAGGCAGCTGTATATCAGGGAGTAAACCGTCTGAGAATAAAAACAGCTCGAGCTTGTTAAGGTAATTACACAGCGGAAAGGATAATGTACTGGGAACTCCTCAGAAGAATCTGATTTGTGGTGAGGGGAGAGAGATAAAAGCTCATTTAGGAACGACATGAACATGCTGCATAAGTAGCTGTTTATCAGTAAATATCTCCACTGAGATTAAGAAAAGCAGTATTTTAATAAATTAATTACTTCCTGGTATGGTTACTGTACTGGTAACTCCCCAAAGAATCTTTATTGTGGTGAGGGAACAGAGAAAAAAGCTCATTTAGGACCTGCACTTACGAAGGGGGTAGGAAGCTGTATATCAGGGAGTATCTCTTCTGAGAATAAAAACAGCTGGAGCTTGTTAAGGTAATTACACAGGGGAAAGGATAATGTACTGGGAACTCCTCAGAAGAATCTGATTGTGGTGAGGGGAGAGAGATAAAAGCTCATTTAAGAACGACATGAACATGCTGCGTAGGTAACTGTTTATCAGTAAATATCTCCACTGAGATTATGAAAAGCAGTAGCTTAATAAATTAAGTACTTCCTGGTATGGTGACTGTATTGGTAACTCCCCAAAAGAATCTGGATTTTGGTGAGGGAACAGAGAAAAAAAGCTCATTTAGGACCTGCACATACGAAGGGGGTAGGCAGCTGTATATCAGGGAGTATCCCCTCTGACAATAAAAACAGCTGGATCTTGTTAAGGTAATTACACAGGGGAAAGGATAATGTACTGGGAACACCCAGAGAAGAATCTGATTTGTGGTGAGGGGAGAGAGATAAAAGCTCATTAAAGAACGAAATGAACATGCTGCGTATGTAGCTGTTTATCAGTAAATATCTCCACAGAGATTAAGGAAAGCAGTAGCTTAATAAATTAAGTACTTCCTGGTATGGTGACTGTACTGGTAACTCCCCAAAAGAATCTGGATTGTGGAGAGGGAACAGAGAAAAAAGCTCATCTAGGACCTGCACTTACGAAGGGGGTAGGAAACTGTATATCAGGAGTATCCCTTCTGAGAATAAAAATAGCTGGAGCTTGTTCAGGTAATTACACAGGGGAAAGCATAATGTACTGGGAAGGTCCTCAGAAGAATCTGATTTGTGGTGAGGGGAGAGAGATAAAAGCTCATTTAGGAACGACATGAACATGCTGCATAGGTAGCTGTTTATCAGTAAATATCTACACTGAGATTAAGGAAAAGAGTAGCTTAATAAATTAAGTACTTCTTTGTATGGTTACTCTACTGGTAACTCCCCAAAAGAATCTGGATTGTGCTGAGGGAACAGAGAAAAAAGCTCATTTAGGACCTGCACTTACGAAGGGGGTAGGCAGCTGCATATCAGGGAGTATCCCTTTTGAGAATAAAAACAGCTGAGCTTTTTAAGGTAATTACACAGGGAAAGGATAATGTACTGGGAACTCCTCAGAAGAATCTGATTTGTGGTGAGGGGAGAGAGATAAAAGCTCATTTAAGAACGACATGAACATGCTGCGTAGGTAGCTGTTTATCAGTAAATATCTCAACTGAGATTAAGAAAAGCAGTAGCTTAATAAATTAAGTACTTCCTGGTATGGTTAATGTACTGGTAACTACCCAAATGAATCTGGATTGTGGTGAGGGAACAGAGAAAAATCTCATTTAGGACCTGCACTTACGAAGGGGGTAGGCAGCTGTATATCAGGGAGTATCCCTTCTGAGAATAAAAACAGCTGGAGCTTGTTAAGGTAATTACACAGGGGAAAGGATAATGTACTGGGAACTCCTCAGAAGAATCAGATTTGTGGTGAGGGGAGAGAGATAAAAGCTCATTTAGGAACGACATGAAAATGCTGCATATGTAGCTGTTTATCAGTAAATATCTCCACTGAGATTAAGAAAAGCAGTAGCTTAATAAATTAAGTACTTCCTGGTATGGTTACTGTACTGGTAACTCCCCAAAAGAATCTGGATTGTGGTGAGAGAACAGAG
>NW_025959041.1:0-65158 GCF_023159225.1 Perognathus longimembris pacificus | reverse complement strand
GATCAAGGGACCAGAGTCATTTTGGAACAGCTGTACAAATGTGACTATTAACCTAAATTTTCCTGACCCCAACTTAACATTTTGCTTTATGGGATGCAGGTTGACATGTGTGCTAGCTAAGTGGACCGTGGCAGTCTGTGGCTACAGAAAGCTGCCTCCACAGCTGGATCCCAAACTGCCTGGTTTGCTCAGGCCATCTAGGAGTCCTGTGAGGATTTTGACAGGCCCAGGCTGTCAAAGGCTACTACCCTGGCTCTGCCTGCCCCAAGATTAGAGTTGGGTTTATAGCAGGCCTATCATGACAGAGGTGCAACCGAGACTTATTCCAAGGTTAAAAGCATCAGAGTTATGTTTGGCGACCACAGGGTTACACTGGGGTAGCATTGGTGTCTTCTCCTTCCATGACTCACAGGCTGCTACAGAGAGCAGACTTGGTTAGTCTTCAATCTGCGTGGATTTTATGACTAGGAAGATGATTAAAGGCCCAAGCCTTCTAAAATCTGTTTAAAAATGTCTTTAACCAGTCTGTGTAGAAATTTACAGGCAACCAGCAGGAAATGTGACAGCCTGTCCAGAGGACTCTTTGAGATGCTACTACAACCATACCCAGATACAAGCATTCTCTCCTGCTGGCCTGGATGGAAGACACAGCCACTTCAGATCCACTGAAGCTAAGACTTTTATTGTTATTCATTTGTTTTCTCTTTCACCTGCCAGTAAGGTAAGGTTAAATAATATGATTTGATTTGATGGCACATGGATCTCATTCAGTCTGCGGATCTCTAAGTGTTACAAGAAAACTTTGGCAACTATTTGTTGGTCAACTCCTAACAACTTACAAGTAAACTCTACTCCTTTCTTTTGGTCTTCTGTTCCTTTAATTGGAAATAAAAAGGGCTTCTATGGCTAAGACTCCCTGGATTACAATACAAAGCCAGCCAAGGCAAAGAGAAATAAATATACCTCTTGGTAATATTTGAGGTCCTTATTAATTTACTAGTCAGAAATTACAGATTACGACTTCTCATTTGCGTACCTTGCATGCTTTTCAAAGTTTCTGGGAGATTTTAATTGGCTTCAAACTTATCTTAAATTATCCACAGCTGAATTAAAACCCTTATTTGATCTATTAAAAGGAGACCCTGACCCTACATCTCCCAGACAAATGACAATTGAAGCAGCTAAAGCCTTAAGCATAGTAAATTCTGCCATTTCTACCCAACATGTAAATTATATTGATTACTCAGCCCCTTGGGAAGCATATATCTTAACTACACCTCATTCTCCAACTGTGGTCCTCTGACAGTAGGGACATCTTCTATGGCTTTCCTTGCCTGCTACTCCCTCAAAAGTGTTAACTCCCCATTATAAATTGGTGGCCACCTTAATTCCATATGTGCCGTGTGGAATCTTGTAAGTATCTCGGATGAGATCCACAGGTTATTTATGTCCCCTATACTTTAAAACAGCCATAAAACACCAAATTTCTAAATTAAAAGGGGGGGAATTATACCCCTTCCTCCTGTTAATATTCTTTCTCATGCTTTATTCGCAATAAATATTTTAAATTTGGACTGGAAAGGCCTTTCCACAGCACATCTGTTCTGGGAAAATAGAGAGAAAAGAGCTTTTGCCCAAGTTAAGTGGAAAGATCCTTTAACAGGTGCTTGGCACAGGCCCGATCCAATATTGACATGGGGTTGAGGACATGTTTGTGTTTTTTCAAAGAATGAAAATGACACCCGCTGGCTACCTGAATGTTGTGTTTGGATTGTGGAAGCTCAACAGAATCATAAAAGCACTGACCCACTGGGCTTACATGCCAAATACACCGAATGTTCACCTTGTGACTTGTGAAGGAGCTGAGGTGTTCATCCATTTCAACAGATTAGCATATGGGACAGCTCCAGATCCTTTTGTCCAACACACTAAAATGAGAGACTTTGCAGCTTCTAGCATTGGAACCCCTTTATGTTTTACAACTGATTCCAACAGTTATATTCCAGGCTGTACTGTAATGTAATCCATAAATCATAGAATTTGAATTTCTGATAACAATGAAGTATTTAATATACAAATGACTTCATTGCCTACTAGGTTCCATGTACATGCTAAATCTACATCGTCCTTTATGATACCTCACTGCATCAATTCTTCTCAAATTGTAGAATCCCCAGGAGAACGGCATACCATAAAGTGTAGCCATGAACATCCTTTTATAACCAATATTTCAGGAACTAATTCTCAGCTGATGGACTGGTCCGGAGCCAATCTAACCAACAAGTACAACCCAGGTCTGGGGTGGATGAATGGACACCCTCAACGTCATGTCTGGATGTTAGTGGCTGTCCTAAATAATATCTCCTGGCTCACTTCCTCTTCTTTAAAAAATAGTATGAGTTGTGTAACACTTCCTTATGCCATAATGTATGGACCTTTTAATATCTCTATAGGAGCCACGTATTTCAATGTTACTTGTACTAAGTGTTCTTTTACAAATTGCTTGTATGGTGGTCTTACTGATTCTGTAATTGTTATTAAGCAGCCTCCATTTGTCATGCTTCCTGTGAACATATGTGAAGCTCGTTATGAAGAAATAGGTATTCAAGTGTTAAAACATTTAAAACAGCTCATGCACCATAGACGACTTATAGGGCTATTGATAGCAGGCATTGTAGCCTTTATTTCCTTGTGTACCTCTTCTACAGCAGCTACTGTGGCTTTAGCACAAAGTGTGCAGCCAGCTCATTATGTTAATCTGCTTGCTCATAATACTATGCAAGCCCTGCACTTTCAAGGCAGGATTGATGATAAGGTAGAACAAAAATTAGAAGCATTGTATGAATCTGTGTTGTCTCTCAGAGAACAAATTCATGCTTTACAAACTTTGCAACTGGTGAGCTGTCATGCTGGGTTTGACGTTATCTGTGTCACCCTCCATAAATATAATGGGTCGAGCTATCCTTGGGAACAAGTTGTAGCACATCTTAATGGTGTTTGGCAACATAGTAATTTGTCCTTAGATCACTTTCAACTCCCTAGGCAAATAGCTGGACTAGAACAAGCTCCGCCTCTGGACTCTGAAGTGGCAGAAACAGCAAAAGAACTGTTTGAACAACTTCAACAGTATATCCCTTCCTTGACTAATGTTAAGGAGCTGATAATGACATGCTCGGCCCAGAGATACTTTTGCTGATGGTTTTTCTATGCCTTCCATGGATTGTATGCATATTGCAAAACTCTTTCATGAGGTTAACCTGCCAGCTGCATAAGGTCAAGCTCCAAGTGAATGATTTTTCCCCTGAGAGGAACCACAGTCAGAGAAGGGTACGAGGGGCTCTCAGTCTGACCAACCTATTACAGGGCCTTCAGCGTTGCTCTGAAAAAGATCCCGAGGACGGTTTAAGGCAGGCTAGGTGACCCACCCAACCTAAAACAGGCGAGTTCACTTCTTTAATCAAAGATGGTGGACCCACACATCTATGCCTACTAAATCTTTGATAAAGGACCTGAAAAATAGGATGTAAGAAAGATTGCCTCTTTAACAAATGGTGCTGGCAAAACTGGGTAAACACAACCAACAAACGAACACTAGATCCATACATATCACCCTGCCCCAAAATCATTTCCAAATGGATCAAAGACCTCGAAATTAAAACAGATACCCTGAAAATTCTAAATGAAGTAGTAGGAGAAACACGTGGGCTTCTTGGCACGGGATGAAACTTCCATAACCAAGACCCAGAAATGCTACAAATCATAGAAAGGATGCACAAATGGGAATGCATCAAACTGCAGAATTTCTGCAGGGCAAAGGACATAGCTTGCAAGGTAACCAGAAAGCCTACAAATTGGATAAAGTTCTTTACCGGCCATAAAACGGACAACGGTCTCATATCCAATATATATTCAAAACTAAAAAAATTACATTCTGGCAACAAAAGTGCAAAGAAGCAATTGCCCCCTCAACAAGTGGGCTGAAGACTTAGAAAGAGACTTCTGTGATAAGAAAATGAGAATGGCCAAAAGACAGGAAAATTTGCCCTAAATCACTGGCCATAAAAGAAATGCAAATCAAAAGAACATTGAGATTCCATCTCACACCTGTAAGAATGTCCTACTACAAGAAAACTAACAATAACAAATGTTGGAAGGGATATGGCTAAAAGGGAACCCTACTTCATTGTTGGTGGGAATGTAAACTGGTTGAGCCACTCTGGGAAGTGGTATGGAAATTCTTCAGAAGGCTAAGCAAAGAGCTCCCCTATGACCCAGCTGCCCCATTTTGGGACATCTACCCAAAAGACCACAAACAAGAACACACTAAAGCCACCAGTACAATGTTCATCACAGCACAATTTGTCATAGCTAAAATATGGAACAAACCCAGATGCCCCTCAGGAAAATCACGATCAGGACAATGTGGTACATATACACAAAGGAATTTTATGCCTCTATCAGAATGAATGAAATTGCCCCATTCGTAAGGAAATGGAAGGACTTGCAAAAAATTATACTAAGTGAAATCAGCCAGACGAAAAGCAATTTGGACTCTATGATCTTCCTTATAGGGAGTAATTACCACAGGTTTAGGCTAGTCACAGCGGAGGGTTACAAGAGCCCAGTAGTTATACCCTGATCAACACATAAGATGAAGCTCAGTAAAATAAACTTACAATATGCCATAGGAAACCATAGCTTCCATTGTTGATTATCCTCTTGTATCTCCTTCCTTTGGATGTACCTGCACTACCACTGTACCTTATCTGAGTACATTGGAAACTGTGTATACTGGTATTAGAACTAGGAAAGTGAAAGTGAATACTAAAATCGAGAGACACAGTATAAAAGGACAAACGACTGCAAAAGCAATGCTTTCCCAACTGGTGTAAACCAACTGAACACTCATGAGGGAGAGTGAAAGAGGGAGAGGGGAGAGGGGAAGGAGGGAGGAGGTAACAAACTGTACAAGAAATGTATCCAATGCCTAACGTATGAAGTTGTAGCCACTCTGTACATCATTTTGACAATAAAAATAAATTTAAAAAGCTAGTATTTTATTAGCAAGGTAAGACTTGCCATATAGCTCCTAGGAGAGAGATCATGTTGATTGTGATATTTAATTAAAATGCCAATTTCATATTTCCTGTCTCTTGCCATAGTTATGAACAGCTATGTCTTCAGTGTCCTAGTACAATTTCTAGTATGGTAAACACATCAAATTCCTGGCTATAGTAGCCACTAACCTGATCATAATTCATAAATGACTAATGTTAAAATCCTACAGCTGTCAAAACTAGAAAATTTTATCTGTAAGTACTAATGAGTGGTGGAATCTCTTACCATTATCATGGAAAATAACATTCTGGCAATAAACACTTTTTATGCTAATTGATTTATTACCTAACACCTCTTAGAAGTTTTTCAGGTGAGATACATGTAACTGCAGTGATTCTGGCAAAATGGATACAACATAGGGATTTTAAATTGGTGGTACTAATATTTTTCTTATCCAAACTTGACAAAATTCTAGTCACTAGATCTTACTTTCTACAAATGTGGCTTTCTCGTTTTTTTTTTTTTTTTCTGATCCAACCCAAACAAGAGTGACTAGTCATTGCATATAATCATATGAAGTCCAAAACATTTCTTCAGTTATATGTTTGTCTAATTTTACATGCAAAACAGACCAAGTGTGTAACACTCACATGTTCGATTAAAATATGTTCTGATTGGGAGGAACTATATTATAACATGGAGAGGGAAGACATTAAACTGATTGAATATTAGACAGTTAATAGTTTGATTAGTGAAGTTTTTACTGAGTAATCTCAGAGGAAGAAAAGGAGGAGGAAAGAGGAAGAAAACAGCAAAACTTGGGTTAATCATGTCAAATATTAAGTTGAGAATGGAGGCATGGAAGAGCTGTATTCAATGTGCATAAAAAATCTTCAGATATTTTGCTGCCTGAATTTCTCTACTCCAAACTTTTCATTTTACTGATAAGGAAACAGAGACCCAAAGAACCTAAGAAGTTTGGCTGAGGTTCAGCCAGTAGGTGGCAGAAACCCAATGCTGAAATTGGGTCTAAGGCAGTAGGAAGCAGAGCAGTATTAGAGATAGTTTCATGAAGCAACATCTTTCTGTCTCTCTTTGTATCTCTGTTTCTCTGTCTCTTTCTCTGACTCTCTCTGTCTCTCTTTCTCTCTCTGCAGGAAGCCGGCAACAAGGCCATTACAAGATGGCTCCTACTTCCTTGCAGCCTTACTGGTAAATAACGGCAAAGCCTAACGGATTTACCGGCCTGAACCCTGCGCATGCGCAAGTGAGTTCTAGTCCCAGCCAATCCCGTGGCAGCTGCTAGTAGCAACCAGTCACAGACCAATCAGGGAGCGACCCATGCTCACCCAACGGTATATAAGCAGGCGGTTTTGGCCTTTTGGTGCCCCTCGCTTCAGCTCTCCCTCAACCAAGCGGCTCCTCAATAAAATGTGATTGGGAAGGATCCTCGTGTGGTGGTCGCCTTTCCTCGCTGGACGAGGTTGCCGCCCGCCGCATCTCTCTCTCTGTTTCTTCCTATCCCCGCCCTTCTATATTACTCGGATTTGAGCTTCATCCTTGACAGACAAGTTCTTTCCCATTGAACCTATGCTTCTAACCGCTTTTCTGCTTAATTTTTCCTCAGGTCGCGTCTCATGTTCAGGCATGCCTTGGACAGCAGCCCTCTTATCTGGAATAGCTGGAAACCCACAGGTGCACCATTTTAGCTAGCTCACTGATGGAGATGGTTTTTCAGTAACTTTTTCCTCAGGCCAGTCTCAAACTGCGATTCGATGGAGTCCTATCTCTCAACTGTGAATTGTACTTTTGTTGCTAATCTCAGATTTTTAATGTTGTAAGTTTGAAGTTTGTATTAATGACTTATTGTGTAAAATTTCTTTAGCATATATTAAGAAACTTCATGACCATGTAAGGACCATTTCTTATAAAAGTGATGTTCACTAAAATCAAATGAATTTATAACTGGGGATCCACAAAGGAAAATTATTTGGTGTTTATGTTCCTCTTACCCTTGACCATGCTTTTTCAATATGGTAATGCATCTCATACATGACTTCCCTAAATGAATCTTTTTAACAGATTTCATACTTATATTTCTTTTCATGAAAGGGCTATATTATATAGTACAATCATGAATTTAGTATATGAGATATTACTGGCTACAATCCTGAATCCTGGGCTTCTCTGTGGATTATACTTAGAGAAAGTATGACGGAAATAATATGGATAATGTTCAAAAAGATGCCCAGATATTTTCAACAAACCAAGGCTTAGCACCATGACAACTAGATGATATATAGGCTATAATATTTCTTTTTTTTTTTTTTTTTTGGCCAGTCATGGGCCTTGGTATCAGGGCCTGAGCACTGTCCCTGGCTTCCTTTTGCTCAAGGCTAGAACTCTGAAACTTGAGCCACAGTGCCACATCTGGTCATTTTCTATATATATTGACTGGGGAATGGAACACAGGGCTTCATGTATAGGAGGCAAGCACTCTTGCCAATCGGCCATATTCCCAGCCCATGCTGCAATATTTTTAGAGTATTCTGATGAGCATAGAGAGCTTCTTATTTCTGAGAATTCACAAGAATGAGCAAACACACACACACACCTTATTATATGTACAACAGCATAGTTTGCAAAAAAAATTTAGCGGTAGTAGTGACTTTGTGCTTCCAAGGCAGGCATTCTACCCCATGAACCACAACCCTAGATTTTTTCAATTTTTCATGTTTCTCAAATATAATCAAATACTAGTGCATCCACTGGCCTGTACAGTTATCTTCCAGGTAATTCTTCCCATAAAGCTGTCAGGTGTCATAATGCTCAACTTTTTATTGATGGAGATTTAATGAATTTGTTTTTATAAAGGTGATGAACAGAGGGCTTACAGTTATGTAACTCAGGTACTGAGTTCTTTTCCTTTTGAACATTGTCACCTCCTCCCTCATTTTCCCACAGATGTTTTTCCACCTTCACCCTCACTGCAAGTTGTATACTTCATTTCCAACATAGTGTCTAGCGAGTATCACAGTGGAATTGATGCACTGCTTGTCCTTTGTTTCAGTAGCCATACAAATGACAAAGGTCTCAAATCTAAACTATACTTAGAACTAAAAAAATAACTAAGTCCACCCTACAAATCCTCAAAGAAATAACTATTCCATTAGTAAGTGGGCTGAAGACTTAAAGAGACACTTCTATGCAAAGTAAATAAAAATGGCCCACAGACACAGGAAGAAATGCCCATCTCTGGTCATAAATGAAATGCAAGTCAAAACTACATTGAGATTCCACCTTCCCCCAGATAGAATGTCCACTGTCAATAAAACTAATAACAGGTACTGAAGGGGATTTAGCAAAAAGTTAAGACTGCTTCTGTTTGTAGAGTGTAAACTTGTAAACCACTCTGGAAAGCAATATGGAGGTTCCTCAAATTGTTAAATATAGAGCCCTATGACCCAAAGATTCCACTTCTGGGCATTTACCCAAAGGGTCACAAACAAGACCATACAAAAGCTACCAGCATAACTATGTTGCAGCATATTTACCATAGTTAAGAAAGGGCTGCAAGCCACAGGCTCCTCAGTAGATGAATGGATCAAGTAGTTGTGGTACATACACAAAATGGAATGCTATATTTCCATCAGAAGGAATGACATTGTTCCATTTGTAATGCAATGGAAAGACTTGGGAAAAATCAGACTAAGTGAAGGGTTCCAGACCTAAAGAATCATAGATTCAAACGTTACCTCATTAGTTATAATTAATATATGTCCTGGATAGTCCTAGCAGATGATCACAATAGCTCAATAGATATGTACCTATGATCTCACAAGACAATGCTAAGTGAATTGATCCTGAAGATATGGAAAAAAGAAGGATTTCTATGTTGTTTTTGATGTACTATGTGAAGTTATTTCTTTTTTTCCTTCGTTATATTTATTTGATATTGGCCCCCTGAGGAAAATATATGTTTGTCTGAATTAGGTAAGGGAAAGGGAAAAACAAAATGGTGAGAAAAAGAATAAAGAGTGAACCAACCCAACAGTGAATTTTTGAAAATTAACCATACAAATACCTTGAGGAGACAGCAGTGGGCAGGGCAAGAGGGATATGGGAGAGGAAGAAAGGAGGGCATAGGATTGGGGATATGGCCTAGTGGCAAGAGTGCCTGCTTCATATACATGAGGCCCTGGGTTCGATTCCCCAACAGCACATATACAGAAAATGGACAGAAGTGGCGCTGTGGCTCAAGTGGCAGAGTGCTAGCCTTGAGCAAAAAGAAGCCAGGGACAGTGCTCAGGCCCTGAGTCCACCCCCAGGATTGGCCAAAAGAAAAAAAAAGAAAAAAAAGAAAGGAGGGCATAAAATGAGGGAGGAGGTAATAAGTATAACAAGAAATGTACTCACTAACATGTGTAAGTAACTGTAACTCTTCTGTACATCATCTTGACAACAAAATTAAATAAAAAAGATCATAAACGTGAAGCAATTTTTCTTCCAATACGGAAAACCCAGGCCAAGATTGATTCATCAGATAAATCTATGAAACATTTGAAGCTAGATAATATCAATACTACTCACAGTCTTCTGTGAAATAGATGCAGATAGAGAAATCCCAACACATATGATGAATCTAATATCAAGATCAGGCAAAAAAAACCGACAAGGACACAAAATAAAAAGAAAATGACAGGACAATCTCTCTTGTGAACACTGAGGAAAAACTCAACAAAACATTGTCTAACAGAATCCACAAAGAGATTTAAAAAACGATACAACATGGTCTTGTAGTTTTCACTTCACAGATGCAAAGCTAGTTTAAAATATGTACATGGATAAATACAATTCACCACATGAACAGAGCTAAGACAGAATCACATTGGTCTCTGAGTTAAAGCACCAAAAGCTTTTGATAAAACACAACACTCCTGCATGCAAAAAGCCCTGTATAGGCTGCAATTTTTGTTAGAATATTCTGATGAGCACAGAGAGCTTCTTATTTCAGAGTATTCACAAGACAAAGCAAACACAAACTCACTCCTTATATGTTCAACAACATAGTTTGCAAAAAAAAAAAAAAAAAATAGCAGTATTGCTCAGGCCTTACTGATTCCCAGGCTGGCATTGTAACCCAAGAACCAAAAATCTAGCCTTTTCCAATTTTTGTAGTTTCTCAAATACAATCAGATACTAATGCATAGACTGGCCTGGACTGTTATCCTCCAGTTTATGATTCTTATAAAGCTGACATTTGTCATTATGCTCAACTTTTTATTGATAATGATTTCATGATTATTTTTATAAATGTGATAAACAGAGGGCTTAGAGTTCAGTAACACAGGTAATTCGTTCATAACTTTTTGAACATTGTCACTTCCACCCTCAGTTTCTCTCAGTTTTTTTCCACCTTCACCCCACTGGAAGTTGCATACTTCATTTTCAATATAGTGTCTAGGGAGTATCACTGTTCTATTGATTTACTCCTTGTTTTTTGTCTCAGTATCCATACAATTGAAATAGGCCTCATATCTAAAATATACTTGTAACTAAAAAAATTAAGTCCTCCCCATCAAATCCTGAAAAAAAACCTACCCCATTAGTAAGTGGGTTGAAGACTTAAAGACAGACTTCTCTGCAAAGGAAATGATAATGGCAAATAGACACAGGAAGAAATGAGCAAAATCTCTGGCCATAAAAGAAATGCAAATCAAACCTATGTTGTGATTCCACCTTCTCCCAGGTAGTATGTCCACTGTCAAGAAAAGTAATTACAGATGCTGAAATGGATTTGGCCAAAAGGGAACACTGCTTCACTCTTGGTGGTGCCTAAACATGTTCAACTACTCTGGAAAGCAATATGGAGGTGTCTCAAAAGGTAAAAAATAGAGGTCCTTATGACCCAACTATTCCACTTCTGGGCATTTACACAAAGGATCACAAACAGACCATACTAAAGCTACCAACATAACTATGATGCAGCATTGTTTACCATAGCTTAGATAGGGCTCTAAGCTACATGCTTCTCCGTAGATGAATGGATCAAGAAATTGTGGTGTATGCACACAATGGAATGCTATACTTTCACCAGAAAGAATGACATTGTTCCATTTGTAATGCAATAGAAAGACGTGGGAAAAAATTCATACGACGTAAAGGGGGCCAGACTTAAGGAAACGTAGGTTCCATGGTTTCCCTCATTAGTAATAATTAGTATCTTTAGGATAGTCCTAAGAGATGATCCCAATAACTCAATAGATATGTACACATGATCACGAGAGATAATGCTAAGTGAATTGAACCTGAACATATGGAAAAAAGAGGGATTTCTTTGATGTTTTTAATGTACTAAGCAAAATTATTTCTTTTTTCTTTCATTTGCCCCTGTTTTCACTGTATTTGATATTGGTACCAAGAGGATTGTATATATGGTTGTCTGAATTATGGAAGCGAAATGGAACATTAAAATGGGGAGAAAAAGGATAAAGAGTGAACCAACACAACAGTGAATGTGTTCAAAATTAACTGTACAACTAACTTGGGGGGTGGCAGTGGGCAGGGAAAGAGGGATAAGAGAGGAGGGAAGGTGGGCGTAAAATGAGGGAGAGGGTAATAAGTATAAAAAAATTGTACTCACTAACTTATGTGTGCAACTGTAACCCTGCTGTACATCATCTTGCAAACAAAAAAAAATGAAAAGTTCATGAAAAAAAGCAATCAATTTTTCTTCCAATCCTACAAACCAAGGCTAAGATTGATTCAAAAGATTATTCTATGAAACATTTAAAATTAGATAATGTCAAGTCTACTCACTATCTTCTGTGAAATAGTTGCAGAGAGAGAAATCCTAAACACATACTAAGAAGCTAATATCAAAACCATCCAAAAAACCGTCAAAGACACAAAATATAAAGAAAATGACAGAGCAATCTATGTTATGAACACTGATGAAAAACTCCTCAACGAAATATTAGCTAACAGATTCCAGAAAGAGTTTAAAAAATATCATACAACATGATGTTGTAGTCTTCAGTCCACAGATGCAAAGCAGTTTTAAATACCTACAGGGATAATAATATTCACCCCACTAACAGACCTAAGACCAAGAATCACATAGGTCTCTGAGTCAAAGCCCAAAAAAGCATTTGACAAAATACAACAGACTTTCATGCACAAAGCCCAGGAGAAATAGTATTAAAAAGAACATTCTGTAAACAATAAAAGACATAAATGAAAGAGCAACTGCTAATACCATCCTAAATTTGTTAAAACTAAACACAATGCCATTAAAATAAGGAACAGACAACGATGTCCACTCTTTCTAGTCTCATTTAATACACACCTGAAATCCCAAGCCATAGCAATAAAGTAACACGAGGATATCAAAGGGATCCACATAGTAAAGGAAGAAATCAAACTATCCCTATCCACAGATGACATAATCTTATAGCAGATGGAAAGAAGAAACTCCAATGTCAAACTCTTACATCTAATAGCCAAACACTTAGACCTAATAAACCATGTTGGTAAAGTAGCAGGATCCAACATTAATAAAAAAAAAAAAAAAAAAAAACACACGCTACCTACAAAGCACACAAAGAAAAAAGAAACAAACAACAACAAAACAGCAGCATTTCTGTATACCGTGGATATTACCAGGCAGAGAAGGAAATCATGGAAAAAAAACTATTTGCAATATCTAAAAACAAGAAAAATAATACTTTGTAATTAAAATTATTGAAGATGTCAAAGACCAATTTAATGAAAATGATAAATCAAAGAGGCGACAAGATGTTATACAAACTCAATGCAATCACCATCAAAATTCCACACCAAAATCTATACAGAATAGAGAAAAGAATCCAAATCTGCATATAAAGAAAAGAAAGACCTGGAATTCCCAAAGGAATTGTAGGCAAAAGAACCAGTGACAGAGATTTCACACTGCCAGACATCGAATATTATTACAAAACCATAATAACAAACACAGCCTCATACTGGCACAAAAACCATGCCCAAGTTAAAAGAAATGGGGTACAAGACCCATGAATGAATTATTTTTTGTTGTTTGTTTGGTTCTGAGCCAGGACTGGGGCTTGGACTCAAGGACCAAGATCTCTCCCTGATGTTATTTAGCTCAAGACTATCATAGTTCTACTTGAGCCACAGCACCACATTTGGCCTTTTTTTTTTTTTTTTCAAATTTTTATTATCAAACTAATGTACAGAGAGGTTACAGTTTCATACATTAGGCATTCAATACATTTCTTGTACTGTTTGTTACCTTGTCCCTCACACCCCTTCCTCCTCCCCCTTTCCTTTCCCCCCCAATGTGTTCAGTTCGACGTCCGAAAGAGACAATAAAACACTAATTCACATATACATGTGTTCATATGTACATACTTTAATCATACTGTAAATAATGTTAAAGATAAGGAAACAAATTACTTCATTGTTGTCTATCTATGTAAGAAAAAGGAATCTTTACCAAACACAGAATTGACAGTGTCCATTGTTACAGTCTTGGACAACCCACTCTTAGCAGATTCAGAAAGAAAATGTCTGATTTAAATCAATAAAATTGTGATGACTAAAAGAAGAAGGTTTTCTTTCCAATAACTCTTAATTGTGAACTATTTTATTTGAATGAATGCGGTTTTCATTGCAGGTCACTTGATAAGTTTCCTTCACAAATAGTGAGGCAAAAACGAGCAATTATCATTCTGTTGCTCACAATAAATCAATTCAGGTTTTCTTCAATATTTTACTGTCAGTGCCAAGAGCTATTGTTCAAATAAAGGAAATATAGGCACACTTTGTTATATGTTGATACTCATGCTGGTGTTTTCCCAATTGAATCTATTCAGAGTAAATATTTTCTTTCAATGTTCATATTATTCCTGTAGTGTAAAATAAAACATCTTATATCCTACAGCATTTCATAGAGATTGTATGTCTCCACCTAAAATGATGCATGCTAAGCAAAACTTTGTCATCAATAAGACTGCATTATAAAAAAATTGTGATAGAATTTCAGTAGGACTTCCATATTTAGTCTGCTATCTTTAATTTCATTGTAACATAATCAAAATCTGTTTTTATGTGAACTCTAAATCTTTTATATATTCCAAAAGCAGTATTCCATGCCCTTACAGTAACGAAAACCATTAGGGTCAGACGTTGATATACTTGAGTAGAGAATCAGACAATTGTGCAACATATATGCTGCATGAAAGTCCATGCAGTTTGATACTTCAGTACTGGATTCTGAAGGGTTGAAAATAAAATGAGGCCAATAGAACTCACGATATTCTTTACCCACTGTTTCCTGAAATTGGGTTTGCTTAAGTATCTGTGTGTGGTATGATCAAAATATTGCTTCTGCTCTACATGGCAAGCGGGTCAGGATCCGCACAATTCCTGCTTCCAGATGCAGTAAATCTTGAGGCATATTTTTGAAATACTCAATTTTTTGTTGACAGGAAAACATTGCTTGATCCTTCATTGTTTTATCTATCACCATGGACTGGCTGTATCTATATGTACTTCCATTTCTTTCTTCATGTCCCAATGTTCTCTCAATGATAACTTTCTGTGTTCTTGATTTTTTAATGGAATTTAATGTTCATATTTTCGGTAATTTCAGCCATCATCACTGGAATTTTTTCCTCCATTTGTATTTCATCGGTGTTGTTTTGGGGATTGGTGAGTTGACTTGACCTTTCAAGAAAAAAGTAATGGTACTTTGTGTTTTAGCATCTTGGATGCTGAAGTTATGAAGGATTGATTTCCCCTACACTTTCCTGTGCTGGATCATAGGTGGCAGCATTATTGAACAAGTGTATATCTGCATCAATAATTTCATAGCGTTTGCTTT
Source organism: Perognathus longimembris pacificus (assembly GCF_023159225.1). Lineage (NCBI taxonomy): Eukaryota > Metazoa > Chordata > Mammalia > Rodentia > Heteromyidae > Perognathus > Perognathus longimembris. Next base: position 50,217 of record NW_025959041.1, on the reverse strand, counting down.
TGGTCATATGTCCCCGAGCATTTCTTATTACTAGTATTCCCGATAATAGACATTCTTCTTGGGGCTATGTCGAATGTGAGGGTCATTTTGCTTTGCTTTTTTTTTTTTTTTTTTTTTTCGCCTGTGGTATAGAGCATTCTTAATGTGTCTCTAGGCCGATCTCATTTCCTATTCAGACAGATTAAAAATTGATTCATATTAAGTTTCTTAGCTTTATAATAGAAAATATAAACACAACAGAGATATTTTAAACGTTATGATTTTGCAATTCAGTTGAGCTTAAGGACTTCTGTTATGTGAAATTTAATTAGAAATACATTTCCCTAGCACCTAGCCATATCCCACAATTTACTATCATGAATATATAAAACATGACATTCCTTGAAGAATAAAATGTTCTAATTTGGAATGCATTTTAACTCCTGGGACTTGACTTTTTATTAAGGCCAGTAGAAGGCTCCCGTCATTTTCCTTTTGGTCACAAAACATAAACTAAACACAAATGATCAAGGTTGACGTCGTGTCATGTACCTGGTTTAACATGTGAGATTGTTATCACAAGCAATCTCATTAACCTAAAGCAAGGAAACTAATTCTGACACACACACACTAATATTTAAACTCAATTTAGTAGGTTCCAGGATCTTGAAACATGTATTCAGTCAGACTTAGCCTTTAACTCTGCATATCAGGGAAAATCCCTGCAAAAATTACTCACAACCATGCATATACTAATTGTAAGCTCAGTGGACATGCTATAAAGACATAAAAAGGTTTCATATTAAGGCTAGATGTTGTGTGTGTGCGTGTGTATGTGTGTGATTATTCATTAAAATGTTGACAAAGTGTTGTGCAAAAGGGTACACATACATATGACAGTGCATACATTTCATGTGATATCATATACCCTTGATTTTTTCCCCTTCCCTAGATCAGGTAGGTATATATACAATACCTAGTATACCAAAATCCTCTACATTAACATGTAGCTTATGACAAAGGAAATAATCCTAGAACTTTAAATGTAATATCAACAATAGAATCCTCCTGAGTCCTCTTGGAGTTGTTTTACTTATTCTCATCTTTTACAGTCATATGTACTTAGCTGCTGAGCTATTGTTATCTACTGATAGGTCTATTCTAGACCGTTTTGTTTAGTACTTGTTAGGTTTTATATGCATAATGTAACGTCACTGAGGCAAACCTGTGGAAATACCATTTCAAAAGGATTTTCTTTTGCCGTCCTGGTCTCTACTGTCCCCTCACCCATCGTAACAGTCTTATAAAAGGAAACCTTGCCCCTTGGTTCTGTGTGTTCTACGCTTGTCTCACTCAACAATATTTGTTATAATTCTCATTATTTGCCTTAGAATAACAATATTTTATCATTTGAAATTGCTGTGTAGTATTCCTTTGTGTATAGATATCCCATTTTGTGGATCCCTTCGCTTGTAGTGGGGCATCAGTGTTTTTTTCCATATTTTGGCTGTTGTAAATTGTGCCGCCATGAATATGTATGTCCAGATGTCTTTATGATATCCTGAGACATGTTGTTCAGAATAGATGTCGTGGAGTAATATGGCTGGGTCATAGGATATGTCTATACTGAGCATTTTGAGGAACCTCCATACAGTTCTTCAGAATGGATGTACTATTTGCACTCCAACTAATATTAAAGAAGAGTTCCTTTTTCCCAATATCCCTTCCAGCATTTCTTATTGCCCGAGTTCAGAGTGTACGGCATTCTAACTGAGTGAGACATTATATCAGGGTTGTTTTTATTTGCATTTCCTTTACTGCCTGGGATGGTGAACATTTTCTTAAATGTTTCTTTGCCTTTTTTTATCTTTTCTATTGTAACATCTCTGTTTAGCTCCTTTGCCCATTTAATAATTCGTTTACTGCGTTCAGAGGTGGTTAGTTTGTTTATTTCTCTGTAGGTGACAGATATTTCGCTTTTTTCTGTTTCTCTGCTGGTGAGGATCCTTTCCCACATGATAGGCTGTCTTTGTAGTTTGGTTGGTATGTCTTTAGCTGTGCAGAAACTTTTTATTTTTTAGTATTCTCATTTGGTAATTCTCTCCACTATCTGTTGTGACCCTTACCTGTGCCTATAAGTTCTATTGTCCCTCCTCTGTTTTTCAGTATTTTAGAGGATTCAGGGGTGTTGTTGATGTTCAAAATACATTTTGAGTTTGCCCTGGTGCATGGTGATGGGCTAGGATCAACTTTGATTTTTCTTCATGTGTCTGCCGAATTTTCCCCGCACGAGGAGTTGAAGAGTCTGTTAATACAATTATGTATCTGTAGCTCCTTTATTGAATATCAACTGACTGTAAGAATGCAGCTTTAGCGATCCTCTTCTGTGACTAGCCTAAACCTATGGTAATTAGTCCCTATGAGGGAGACCATAGTGTCCATGATTGTTTGGGTCTGGCTCACTTCACTTAGCATATTTTTTCAAATGCTTCCATTTCCTTAGGAATGGGGCGATGTCTTTCTGAATGAGGCATAAAATTCCATCCTGTATATGTACCACATTATCCTGAGGGGCATCTGGGTTGGTCCCAAATTTAGTATGACAAATTGTGCTGCGATGAACATTGTTGTGCTGGTGGCTTCTGTGTGTTCTTGTTTTGGGTCTTTTGCAATACTTACAAAACTGTTTGGGGTAAACCACCTGAACAACTCATGGGGAAAGAAGGAAATGGGGCGTGGAGAGGGGAAAGGAGGGAGTAGTAAACAAACGAGACAACAAATGTATCCAATGCCTAAGGTACGAAAATGAAACCTATCTGGACATAATTTTGACAATAAATAAGAAAAAGGATTTTAAAAAATACAGCTTTATTTCTGGGTTTAGTATTCTATTCAGTTTTTCTTCAGGTTTTTCTTTATACCATACCACCTGTTTTTGTTACTATGGCTATATAATAGATCTTGACACGGCTCTTTCAAGAATAATGGAAGGAAGGCGAGAAGCCTCCCAAATTGGTAACATTGTGGATTCCACAAGAAATATTGCCAGAATAATCCAGGACATCCAAAACCTCAGAAACAAGTATTTCCAGAAACTCCCTCACTAAAGAATAAATACTTTAGGGAAATAGGTAGATTTTTACAGAAATATAAACTGTCCAACCTGAGGCAAGAACATATAAATCAATTAAATAACCACATGAATTATGAAGAGATACAGGAAGCAATGAAATTTCTTCTAATATATAAAAGGCAATCACCGCAGAATTCTATAAAACTTTCTAAGAGTGGGGAAAACACCAATATTCTCCTAGTTCACCCGTGAAATTGATTTAGAGTGAGAAACCCCAAACCTGTTTCTTCAAGCAAATACCGTCACCAAACCAGGAAAAGACCCCCAAAAAAGATATTACAAACAAATCTCACTTACGAAGAAAGATGCACAACTGCTCTACAAAATATTGCCAAGCAGAATCCAAAAACAGATTTTATAAATCATGCATCATGGCCAACTAGCCTTCATTCCACACCTGGAAGCCTGCTATAGCAGATTCATAACTATTAATGCAATCCACCAAATTGACATAGGTAAGATGAAGAATCACATCATTCTCAGAGTGGCTGCTCCAAACCTTCAATGTAATAACAAAGCAATAAATTTTCAAAGCCCTGAAGAAAATAGGAATAGGAAGACCCTTTTTAAAACAATGAAAGCCATATATATGAGACCAACTGCTTAAGTCATACTAAATGGGAAGGACTAAAACCATTTTCTTGAAAACCAGGAACAAGACACGGATAATACCTCTCTCTTCTCCTATTTAATATATTTCTGGAATCCTTAGCCATAGCAAGAAAGCTCCAAATAGGGAGGATCCAAATAGGGAGAGAAAATGTCAAAATGTCCCGATTCGCTGATATTATGTTTTTATACCTGAAGGACCCAAATAAATCTCCTCCAAATTCCTAGACCTAACAAACCATTTTTCCAAATAGCAGATGGTAAATTTGCAACAGACAAATGTTATAACTTGCTAATATTATTCATATCCAGGGGATTCAAGAAATGATTCCCTCCAAAACCTAACGTACCAATCATAAATTTCGCCATGGATCTAAAAAGAGATTACACTGAAGAGGAAATAAAAATATTGAAACACATAAACATAATCACCATCATTGGCAGTATCTGATATGCAAATAAAAACAACCCTGAGATAACTTGTTTCCAATGTCAGAATGAGTAATTACCTTAACTCAAGCAACAAGTGCTCGAGGGAATTCCGTGAAAGAGGAAAAATCTACTGCTCTGCTGCTAGGAATGTAAACTACTTCAACCACTCTCGAAAACTGTATGTAGATTCTTCAAAAGAACAGCCAAAGCACAGCACATGATTCATTCTGAGCAACAGGATCCAGGATATGACTAGAAAACCTGCACTTCTGTAGGAGAATAATTTCTCCGAAGTGTGGAGTATTTAACCTCAGCACAGACATTCTGATGCTTATTACCAAACTAATATGCCTTTGGAGAAAATTCTCTATTAAAGAGTCTCCTGTGTTTGTTGGCCAAAGGATGACCCTTTGTCATGAGACTCTGCTCCACCCTCTGCCCTACGTATAGAGCCTTCTTGGGAAGACTTGTTGTCCAGCTGCTCCAATGAAAGCTTTTCTCAATTAAGTGGGAAGTCAATAATCTATGATAATTAGTCTTGAGGAAATAGTAGCTAGGTAATAGATTTCTGCCTTGACTGCTTTGATCCTTTGTTGTAGAGCTGACAAATTGTAGTATTGACAACTTCGTAGTAGCAACAACCTTTGAGATAGCAGCATCTGTTACAGTAGTGACATCCACAACTTTGGTGTTTATATGAATATACTTGTGCAATGATTTTACTCTTGAAGTTGTGAATTGATTTCTAAACCGATATAAACCCTGGCCCTACTAAATAAAAGTATGCTTTGGACCACTCTCCTTTGCATAACCTGTGTCCTGACTACAGTTAGAAATACCCGGGTTCAGAGCTGGGAATATGGCCTAGTGGCAAGAGTGCTTGCGCACTACACATGAAGCTCTCGGTTCGATTCCCCAGCACCACATATATGGAAAACAGCCAGAAGTGGCGCTGTGGCTCAGGTCGCAGAGTGCTGGCCTTGAGCGGGAAGAAGCCAGGGATGGTGCTCAGGCCCTGAGTCCAAGGCCCAGGACTGGAAAAAAATAAAAAATACAAAAAAGAAATACCCGGGTCCAACAAGTGGGTTCCAGATCAAGGGACCTGATAACTGATCCTTAGGAGATTGCTGAACTGGTTTTGAGCTCTCTCTCGAGTGTAGGTGAAAGATATTTTGATGAAAGGAGATAAGGGAACTGAGTGGTGAGCTCCTAATAGATAAAATAATACAGGTTTATGGGACAAGCTTAATCTACTCTTCTTTCTAATCTTATCGACCTTGTACTGAAACTTAACAGAACTATGGTCTTGTGTTCACAATTAGATGAGTGCATGCAGGTGGTAATGGAGTATAATCCTTGTTTCCCGGAGCAAGGTTCTTTAGACATAGGATTCTGGGAGGGAGTAAAGAATAATTTGTAAAAGGCATATCAGTTTGGTGACAAGGTTCCCGTTACATTTTGGTCTGTTTGGTCATTAAAATGAACAGCGCTAAATATCATGCTTGCGATGCTGTGGTAACATCAGCTACTGAACTGGAGGCAGATGTGGAGAAAGCTATGAAGGCTTATAGTTTGCCCAAGGAGGTAAAAATTCAAATTGGGCCGGAGTTAAAGAGATGGCTACACCTGAGCAATCTCTTGCCAGTTCTGATAGAGAAAAGGTAGAGCCAAAAGTAAAGCTTTGGCCACTACCAATGTTTCTTCAGAAAATGAAGCCATTCTAAATAGCTCAGCAGGGCAGTCCGTGTGCTGAAAGGCTCTCCATATCTGCCAAGGACTTCAATGAGTATGAGTCTTATGAAGAAAAGAACTTTGCTGCAGCGCCTGCCTTTACTTTTCTCTTCTTCAGATTCTGACTCTGAGGACTTTGTTCCTCTCCCTCACTATCGACGGTTCCCCATTATTTGACCCCCTTCAGTCGATGGAGAAGCTCAGTCCCCTCATTATGAAAGTATCAATATGGCCCATTTCACTCAGCTGTGGAAAGCGGTAACTTTATATGCACCACAGGCGCTGAAGTTAGAGTTAAGGTTGACAACTGTTTCTGCTTATTAAAATTTGGCTCCTGAGGATTGGAAGATTAAGTGTAGGGCATTATTAAAACCTGAGCAACATCTACAATGGTTAATGTGGTATAATGATGTTGAGTCCGCCAAAACAGGTTAAAATGCTCAGTCCCTAAATGCTGTCCTTCACAGAATACAACATGCTATACGAACAGGCACTGGGGATTACAAGACCCCCCAGAATCAAGTAAATACCCCAAAGGAGATTGACCAGTGGCTGCAGGAGATATGTGTAGATGCATGGGGTTGGGTCCGTCACCACAGTGAAAAGGATGGTTCTTAGGCCTGCTTTATTCAAGGGGCCCAGGAACCCTACGTTTTCTTCATAGTGTGTCTTCAGAAAAACATCTATAGAAAAGAACAAGGCGCTTCTGTTCATGATCAATTAATTAAATTACTGGCAATTGAGAATACTAATGAAGATTGTCAGTCTGCGAATCTGCCTGTTAAGGAGATTGAGGATGTACTAGCATATGTCAAGGCTTGTCGGAACGTATTTTCAGGCATTCAAAAGGTGAAGCTACTGGGACAAACTCTGGTTGCTAGTGTGAAAGTTCCTAAATCCAGGAAATTAAAATGTTTTGGCTGTGTGGACACGGGGATACTAAAATGAATTGTGTTAAAAGGAAACTGGCAAATACAAAGTCGCCTAGGAAATTCCCTGGCTGCAAACGTGGAGTACATTGGGCCCAAGAATTTTGATCTAAAATTGACATTGATCGAAATATGCTTCCCCTTTCATAGGGAGCAGCGCAGGGAGAAAGTACAAGGTGTTCAGGAAAGGGGCAAAGGGCAAGCCTCATGGTCCCATTCCTATGAACGAGCCTTCCCCACCATCTTTTCGTTACAACCAGCCCCGAGTGGGAATGCCACAGTGGAACTTCCCTCAAGCCAACCCCTAACTTTCCTTGCTAATTTGCAGAATTATAACTTGCATACACGGGCCCTTGCCATGGGGGACTTGGGGCCTACTTTGGGGGCGTTCCAGTTTAATTGCTAAAGGGGTGTCAGTTGTACCAGGAATAACTGACTCTGACTACATAGGACAAATTCAAATCCTTATTACCTCCCCTCTACCTTATGATATTAATGCTGGTGATCTTATTGCACAATTGATTTTCTTTGCTTACATGTCTATATGAACTTCTGCAAACCCTTGTCAAGGAGATTTTGGCAATATGAAATATCAATATGTTTTCTGGATTTTAAATGAAGCATAAAAACCACCTTGTTATAATTTTTATATAGGAAAGAGACAATTTGAAGCATTGCTATCTACTGGCTATGACATCACAATAATCAGACAGACTGAATGGCCTCGGTTCAGGGTGACTCAAACTATCAAACTTAGAATAAAAGGTGTCAGTAGTACACCAGTTTCAGTTATTAAACAGAGTGTTGAATATCAGGATATTACTGATGGTGAAGGCCAACATTCCATTTTTAATCCATAATTTTGTAAGTACCTATTAACGTAATTGTACTAGACCTCTTAGAACAGTGGGGAGAGCATTTAGTTTTCCCTTGATGTTCAGAAGCATGTCTCTCTCAGTAAGATTTCTTGGCAGACAGATTGTCCAGATTGCAGTGAGCAAAGGCCCTTATCTAAGGAAAAGTTGGCGGCCTCAGTGCGACTTGTTGGAGATCAGTTAGCTTCAAATAATATTGAGGTTTCTATCTCTACCTGGAACTCTCCTATTTCTGTTGTTAAAAATAAATCTCGCAAATGGAGATTGCTCATTGATTGAGGAGCTCTAAATGCAGCTATGATGCCTATGGATACTTTACAAGCTGGGTGCCGCAGTCATGTATGAATCCTGAAAATTGGCATATTATACTAATAGATTTGCGAGATTGTTTCTTTATTATTTTCTTACTTGATGAGGACCAATCATGCTTTTCTTTTACTTTAAGTCAGATTAATCTCCAAGGACCCCATAGAAGGTTTAAATGGAAATTATTGCCACCAGGCATGATAAACTCACCTACTATGTGTCAAACTTTTGTAGACAGAGCACTAGAACATATTAGGAAAATATTTGCTCAGGTTTCATGTATTCCTTATATGGATGACTTATTGTTTGCTGCACCAAAAAAATATATTCCGTCCGACTTATTACAAATTTTGCCCTTCCACTTGCAAGAATATGGTTTACTAGTTGCCACTGATAAAATCTGGACAGAGGAGTCATTCAAGTATCTAGGGTATTTAGTTAAAAAACAAGCAATTATCCCCCAACTTATAAAAATTCGTAATGAAGAATTAAATACTCTTGATATTCAAAAGTTACTAGGGGACATTAATTGGCTTCATGCTTCCTTAGGAATTGCCACATATGCTTTGCATAATTTATTCCCCATTCTTCAAGTGGATTTGAATTTAAATAGCTCTTGTGTATTAACTAGTGAATAAAGTAATGAATTACTTTTAGTAGAAAAAGCCCTGACTCAAAATTTCTTATCCCGGGTAGATTTATCTGTCTCTAATGGATTATTAAATCTACTTACATAGTCTACCCCACAGGGGAAATAAAACAGTATAACAAGACTTTGATATGTACCAGGCACACATTGTCTGAAATGTAAACCACATGTCTGGAGGTGATCAGTTTTATTATCATGCAAGGCTGTAAAAGGTGCCTGAAAATCAGTGGGCAAGACACCTACTTGATTATCATCCTCACACCTAAAGAACAATTCAAATTTTCATAACAAACCTCTGATCTCCTCCCTTTGTTATTGAATGGCTTTAATGGAGAAGTTTTATACCAATTACTTTCTAGCCCTTTAAGGCAATTATTTCAATAACATATTTATATTACTGATAATATTTGACTTTCTAAGCCCATTCTAAATGCTCCTAATATTTTTGAAAATAGTACTGAAAATAACAAATGTGCTTTTTGGACAGAAGGTAAATATCAAGTTTTCCTCACTCCCTGGCAATAGGCACACAAAATCAATCACAGGCCGTTATATATGCTTTACAGAATTTCTTAATACCTTCTGATTTAATCACTGAGTCTACCTATGCTGCACATGTTTTATGCAATATATATTCTGCTGTTATTCATCACATAACCCCCCAACTAGATTCACTATTTAAACAATTCAAAGCCAGTTATGCCAAAGACAGCATTCACTGTATGTCATTCATATTCTTGCTCATTCTCATTTGACAGGTCCTATGGCATGTGGTAATTTTCATGTAGATGCTTTAGTCTCTTTTATTTTGGCAAAAGAAGACCATGCAGCTCAGCATTCTAATGCAAGTCATTTACCTGTCTCATATAAAATTCCCTTTAGGGTTGGGATTATGGCCTAGTGGCAAGAATGCTTGCCTCATATACATGAAGCCATGGGTTTGATTCCCTAGCACCACATATATAGCAAATGGCCAGAAGTGGCACTGTGGGTCAAGTGGCAGAGTGCTAGCTAGCCTTGAGCCCAAAAGAAGCCAGGGACGGTGCTCAGGCCCTGAGTCCAAGCCCCAGGACTGGAATAAATAAAATAAAATAAAATAAAATTCCTCTTAAACAACCTAAGCAAATTATTACTAACTGTACTACTTGCATTTACAAACACTTCCCCTTGGTGGTAATCTTCAAGGCTTGGCTCCTAACACATTTGGCAAACGGATTTAACACACATCCTTGAATTTGTCTGCCTAAAAGATGTGCTTGAACTATTGACACATTCTTTTTCTGGGGGACCAGAGCTCTACCTGGGGATAAATGGACTCATGTCATTCAACATTTACTAGAAACATGTGCAGTCATGTCGATTTCTTCTCAAATAAAAACTGACAATATACCAGCTGATACCAGTAAATAAGTGCTAATATATTTACAATTTCGTAACATCTTCCATGTTACATGAGTTGAATATAAACCTCAAGGTCAAGGTAGAGTAGAATGAACTCACCGTAATTTGAAAAGACAAATTAAAAAGGTAATAGGGGGAATATGTGCAGTACTTAGGAGTATTCCACATCTATGAATAGTCTTTATAAAATAGCCTGAGCTGTTATTGCAGAAGCACTATTTGTTCTTAAGTTTTTAAATTTGCCTCAAGAAGATGTTTTGGCCAAAGTCAACCAACACTTCCTAGCTCCGCATATGTTCGACAAGCCACATCCGGTTTGTATTAGATTGGGGGTTTGGTTACATTCAGCCCCTGGGCAGTTGTTAAACCAGGGGCGATGGTATGCTTATGTTGCACTCATGAGGGCCCTTTGCCCTCATGGGGACAGGTAAAAGCACTGTCTCACAAAGCCCAACAGGTAGTGCTCTCTACTGGAAAAGTGCTGAGTCTGGAACATATACTCCTGCTTATGTGTGCTCTGTTAACTTGTGACTTGTAACTCTATGGCAGGGGCTAATTCAGAGATATTGTATTGGTCCGATAACTCTAACCCTCCCTTATTGTATCCATATTTGTGGACAGAAGCCCCCGTCTCTGTTTCTACTTCTAGTCCTGACATAATCTCTCCCCATTATCTGTCTGGCATTCCAGTCTATCCTATGGAAGAAGGACGAGCTTCTAACATCTCTTACTCTCAGTTCTCTAACGCTATCTGTCTAGGCAATTCTCCATGTTAACCCTGTAGATATTAATATTGGATTCAACATGGAGGTTTGTATAATCCCAGTAGAACTCGGCTGGTTAGACTGTCCTTTTGGTCTGTGAGATCTCACACCTATAAGATAGACAACTATCCTAGACCTTTTGGTTTGTGGTTACAAAACTGCACCGAACATAATTTTGCTTCTGAAAATCTATACAATCTCATACTGCAAAAATCAATCATGAGAAGCAGTGGAGTTGCCGAATCTTACATATCTTCAGTGGTATGTCTCAATTTGAAAGTGAGATATCCTCCAAAAGTAGTTTGCTGTTACAGTATTATTTTCCATTTAATATCTTTGGGTATATCCTTTTATGTGATTCCATGGTAACTCAAATTTTGAAATCCAGGATAAATATAACTGAGTGTTTCCATGGTAATTATTGTAGTAGGAAAGAATCTGATTGTTTAACAGGTGAAATTGAGCACAAAATAATTGCTTCAATTTTGTCTCCAAATGTATTGAAAATCATTACCTGGCTACTTTGGTATCTCCTGTGCTAATAGGTTCATATTGATCCATTTTGATTGACATTTTATTTTTATGTGTAATTCATTTCTGAACGTTGGTCATAATTTTAGTTTGAAATGTGGGAATAGTGTTTCAACTTATATCAATTCCATCCATGGCAAAATCAATAGTGTAATTTATTTATTAATTATTTAGGGGAGCATACATCACTATGTTAATTTTGTAGGAGTCATGAACACCGAGGTATGTCTCAGGACACCTTGTTAGGACTGTAATAAACATGGTTTTCAACTGAATCTAGTCTAAAATAAAGTCTTTGTTGATCCACATAGAACACAAATATTCCCAGTATCATCTGCACATTAGAATATTAATGCGTTGTGCCTTTAAAAAATTTTTCAAACCCTACAGGCTCATTACAAACTGCAAACAATAGCCTGTGGACTTGAACTATTCAAACAGCAGTTAACATGCATATATTTATGAAATTATAATCAATTTCTCTACACTGTCTTTTATATCTCTATTATATAATTGAACGCTTATATAGCTCAAGTACTTGGACATTGCACACTTACAAATGAAGATGCATTTATTGATTAAGATTAAGGATAGAGAGACCCATGATAGCTCTTAGAATTGTCCTTAAAGTTCCCTGAATTACATCATTGTCAATTTTGCCAATTTTGATAGTATTCTTAAATTAGGTCATGATACAATCTGAAACAGTCCATTTTTATTTGTAGCCTGTTGTACAACAGCTCTTAGAAGGCAAAATAGAGAACAGACACTTAAAGAATCATACGAATAAAATATTTCCAGTGATATTCATAAGTTTTCTTTATTTGCTTTAACAAAGCCCAAAGTCATTATGGAATATCTGTTACAGTCCTTGGTATTTCCCATGGGCTTATAAAAGAGAGGTATTCCAACCCTTTGTTTAGCCTTATATCATGACCAACACTGTAAATTTTAAATTGATGGGCCTCAATATAGAAGTGATACAGTGTCTATTGTTACATACCACATGCACAACCCACTTTTAAGCATTTAACACAGACAACGTCTAATTTATATAAATAAATATATGATTCGCAAACGCAGAAAGCTTTTATGTCCAATAACTATGAATCATTAACTCATATCTTTGGATAAAGTACGTTTTTATTGTACATTGCCTGATAAATTTCCTGCACTAATTCTTAAGCTAAATCAATATTATATTTCAGTTTGCTCACAGTAAAGCAATTCACTTTTCCTTTATCTTTTAATGTCAATACCCATTGCTGCTGTTACAATAAAAATAATATATGGATGCTTTGTCATAGGGCAAAACTCATGACGCTATTTTCTCTTCTTTAATCTGTGATTCCTTGTGATTTTTATTTGAATAACAAACAGGATGAAAACTCAAGAATGTGGAGTGATAAGGCAAGTTATTCTGCGGGAGAACAACAGAAATATCCTTGTCAACTTGCGGATTGATGAGAGTACCTGTGAAAATTTAGACATGTACTCATAGTTTTGTTCTATACTTTGTAAGACACTTTCCCTATAATGATGCCTTCTTTTTACATTTGTGTTTTGTATAAAATTTTAGATACAGAAATGTAGTTCAAATATTACCAATTTGGATTGAAATCTTAGGATTATTACTTCTCATGTACTCATAAATATTTACTATTTTTGGCCTAAGACTAGGTGACATTACATGTTTGTGTCTCTATGTGTATAATCTAGGGTATGGCTTGAAGAAATGTGCCCGGGTCCTTAAAATGATGACTTCTTCATTGGATTTACCTGTACAACTCCCTCCACGTGGGTCAAGAAACACAAGTGTCCAATTATAATGTTCCAGAAGCTGTCCAATTAATGGGTTTCAGTGTATATGGAAGTTAAGAAAGCAGGGAATTCATTCATGATAATAGGCAATTGTTCAATTTTCAGTACCTCTAGAAGAACCAAGGATATTTCTAGTGTTTGTAGACACAATACAGACATATGTGTTAGCACTCTATGCACCGAAAGAAAAAATTGTGTTTTTATTTGTGCCTTTGTAGAAATAATCAGTTGCCCTACCCTGTGTTCAACAAGTATTTCTCCTTGTCTTATTTATGAGTAAAAATAATAAAAAAAAGTCTAAACATATGAATGTCTTTTGATTTCCCCTAATAATTGAGACAAGCATTCTTGCAATTAGGCCATATTCCCAGCCCTCCCCTAATCATTGAAACCTCCAATTTGTTTACAGTGTATATTCTTTACAATTAATTCTGACATCAATGGAGGTGTTTCTTTCCTTATAGAATTATATCACTTAATATTTGAGAAAGCACAGTTAGGTAGGAGAAACGCAATTATGATCATTAAATGGAAATCTAAGTACGTTAACATGTACAGTCCTCCTACGATTGTTCTACAGTTAGGATTACATGAGCATTAAATGTTTCATTTCATTATGTCTTCTTGCATGTAAGAAAGTATCACAAAATTAACCTCTTTAAAAGAGAACTTCAATTCATGTGACATTATGTGAACATCAATTTGGTGAGTCAAAAAACTTCTGGGAGTTTTTCTTTTAAACAATTCAACTCTGTGAGCTTTTCTTACTACGAAAGTTTCTCAATATCGAAATAATTTCAGAGTGTGACAATACGCAAGGATTCTTTGACTTCGTTAAATAGGACATTTTGCAAGACAGAATGAATGAAAAATGGGGTGGGGAATAGAGCAGAAAGGGCTCACCAAGTGAATTGGGTAGTAAGCAGAACAAACTGAGCAAATCAAGCGACTTAGGAAGATATATATCAGAGGAAAAGAGGAACAGATTACAGGAAGCATAAAGAAAGAGAGGTAAATGCATGTATCACCATTTTGGAATGAATTGCTTTACAATTACTAAGCATAGAGGACATAAGAATTTTGAGAATTGAATGTGACACTGAGCATGTAGGATGAGACCTCTGTTTATTTTACTTTATAATATTATTAAGAATTACTAAAACATAGAGTTAATATGTAAATAATTAAGAAATCGAGGGAGTGGTTGGAGGGGTGAAGCAGAGGGATTAAGGGAGAAAAATCAGGAAGGGATAGCAGGTATGAGAAGATATAGATATGTAATCACTATATGAAGCATGTTTTTGTAACCCCACTGTATATCATCCTGGAAATATGAAAAAAATGAAAACAAATTAAGTGTACATGCATTTTGCAGTGGGAACTAGATTTTTCCATGTATGCAAAAAATAACATTCAAAATTCATTAAAATTTGTGCATTGCTGGAAATATTACAAGTGTTGGTAGATAATCAGAAAGAAGCAAACTATTGATTGTGTGTGTGAGTTTGTGTGTGTGTGTGTTTGAGTGAGTGACTTTGTGTGTGTGCCTAGTCTTTGAAAGTTATGTCTCATGGTGATCAACATAGAAATGCATTTCTAAGATAGGGTATATAAAATTTGTCAAACGTGGTAATCCCTCCCTAATTTTTCTCTTGCTTCACTTTCCAATCAACTGTTCAGCAACTTTGAATGGTTATTTACAACAATTTCTATTTCTTTGTTGCATTCCTTCACCAATTGTACTTCTCACAGGGTGAAGAAGTCATTTCCTTACTACGATAAAGAAAGAGACAATATTAAGAGCTCCACGCTCTACTACAGCGACACCTGGTTTTCAAACACAGAAAATTAAATCAAAGGGAATAATTTCAAACAAGGATTTCAAGGTAAAAAATAAAGAAACCTCTGGATGCCATATGTTTGAGATCATTACTAGTACCATGATTGTGTGTTATTATATGTCCAAAGTATTGAGAAACCGTGATACTCTGCGTGGAAAATCCTAGGCATGTATGCCATTTTTACCACTCAGCGAATCCATCGACTCTGTTTGCCACTGGTTCACTTCACACGACATAGTGTTTTCCCAAGGCTTTCCATTTCCTTTCAAATGAGAAGATATCATTCTTTCTGAAGGAAGCCTAGAATTCCACTCTAAATATAAAACCACTTTCTGTTGTTCCATTGATCAACTTAGGGCCAGAAGAGTTGGTTACATATGTTGGCTATTTAAGAGAATGCTGCAATGATCATGATCATGGTGGAAGTTTAACATGGGCAATTCTTTATGATCTGTACAGTGAATGCCCACAATTGAGATTGCTCGATCATAATCTATGTATATATTTTATTGCAGAAATGGTGTATTGTTTTGCAGAGTGTCTAAAGAAATTTAACCCGCACCACAGCCCAAAGAATTATTGTATCATTTCCTTTGTCCACATCCCTGCAATCATCCATTGTTACTAAATTTCCTGACAATCACCCTTGTAAGAAGGGGGAAGTGGAATCTTAATATGGTTTTGATTTGCAATTCTTATAAGCCTAGATATGGTGTCCGTTCCTTCACTGATCCTATTAGTTCTTGTCTTCAAAGAACCCTCTATTGAAGTCAACAGCCCGAGTTCTTTCTTTGAGCATTACATTGGGGTGATTTAATTTTTTGTGTTTCAAGAATATTTTGTATTTGAGAGCCCTATTTGTTTAGTAGCTACTGCATATCTTCTCTCATATTCTGTGCTCTCCTCTCTCTTCATAATTTGACATATGGAGCTTAGCATTTCCATGGGCGTCCTTTTGTACAATACTGTGATTTAATGTGGTTGTGAGATTTTATACAAATCTGTTCACTTTTGTCTTAATTATTGAAAACCAAGGTGTCATAGGTGTATATGATGACTTCTGTGTGTTCAATCGCATTTTCTTGTTTTTTGGCCTTTTGTTGTATCAGGACCAAAAAGATTTTCAAACTGAAGCTTGCAAAAAGTTTGAAAGTAGATATTAACATACCTCCAGCACTGTTCTTCCTGCTATGGAGTGTTTTGGCATCAACAAACTGAATTATCCTCAATGTCATATATTCCTGTTTCTAGAAAAGCTGAAAGCAAAATCCACTGAGAAAACACCCACTTTCATTTAATGACACAAAACTTTTAATTTTCCTTTCTTCAGAGAAACAATTGGTAAAGGGCACTTTCAAACAACGGACTCTTGTACACGTTGAACCACTGTCCTAAACTCTGTCCCAATACTCCGTTACACCTCCAAGGTGTGGAGAATTATCTATTCTTTCTTGCCATGTACCAGAGGTTAAATGGAAGGAAGTGGAACTCTCCACAAGAATGTTATGAAATTCATGTTATGTCACTCAAGAGCATTTTCTGTCATTTGGGAAAGCTGTAGGAAATAGGATCATGCCAGACAATCCTGAATTGTTTATCGATTACCTCAACATTCTGCCAAGTAATTATGTCTTGGTGTAGATAACATGTAGATATGTAGATACAAAGAGAAACTGAGAGAGAAATCTATACACATGTACATACCCTTTTCCTTTCTACAATAAAAAATTTTTACAAGTAGCCAGCAGCCAACAATATTTACCTTATACCTTATAAATTATACCTTATGGTGGATATGAAATTTGTTTGAATGAATCAAAATCTGCTACTACTATAACTTTTGCATATATCAGGGCATTTCCCTATTTTAATACTCAATTTCCAAATGTAATTAAAAGATTTTTAAATGTTTAAGATATCGTAAATTTAAATGAAAAAATACAATAAAAACTGGAAATCAGATTTTTTTCTTCCTTTTTTCCATTGGAAGAACAAAATGGCTATTCTTTCTTTTTTAATTTTTATTGTCAAAATGATGTACAGAGATGTTAGAGTTTCATATGTTAGACATTGGATACATTTCTTATTCTGTTTGTTGCCTCCTCCTTCATTCCCTCTCCACCCTTCCCCTTTCAACTTGCCCCACAATAAGTTGTAAAGTACATTTATTCCAACAGTTTTGCAAGAATTGCTTTTATATTTGGTTGTCTTTTGGACACTGTGTCTCTGGATTTTGGTATTCCCTTTCAGTTTCCTAGTTCTAAATCCGGTATACACATTTTCCAATGTACTCAGATAAGATACAATGGTAGTGCAGGTACACCATAGGAAGGGGATACAAGAAAATTATCAATAATAGAAGCTATGGTTGCACATAGCACGTTGAAAGTAGTTACAACATTGATATAACTATCGTTTCCATAATATGGAGTTCATTTCACTTAGCATCATCTTATGTGTTTATAAGGGTATAACTCTGGGGCTCTTGTGATCCATTTCTGTGACTTGCCTAAACCTCTGCTAATTTTTCCCTATAAGGGAGACCATACACTCCATATTTCTTTGGGTCTGGCTCAGTTCACTTAGTATAATTTTTTCCAAGTCATTCCATTTCCTTATCAATGGGACAATGTCAATCTTTCTGATAGAGTCATAAAATTCCATTTTGTACATGTACCACATTTGCTGATCCATTCGTCTACGGAGGGGCTTCTTGGTTGGTTCCATATTCTACCTATGACAAATTGGGCTGCGATGAACATTGTTGTGCTGGTGGCGTTAGTGTGTTCTTGTTTGTGGTCTTTTGGGTAGATTTCCAAAAGTGGGGTTACTGGGTCACAGGGGAGCTCTATGTTTAACCTTCTGGGAATCTCCATAATGCTTTCCAGAGTGGCTGAACCATTTTACACTCCCATCAACAATGAAGTAGAGTTCCCTTTTGGCCATATCCCCACCAACACTTGTTATTGTTAGTTGTCTTTATACAGGACATTCTTACGGGGGTGAGGTGGAATCTCAATGTTGTTTTGATTTGCATTTCTATTATGGCTAGTGATGTAGAGCAGTTTTGTTTTTTTTTTTTATGTCGCTTGTCCATTCTCATTTCTTCTATAGAGAAGTCTCTTGTAAGTATTTAGCCAACTTGTTGAGGGGGCTATTGGTTCTTTGCGGTTTTGTTTGGGAGGAATTTAATTTTTTTAATTCTGCATATATTTTAGATATGAGCCCTTTGCACATTGTATGGCCAGTAAAGATCTTTTCCCAATCTGTGGGCTTTCAGGTTATCCTGCGAGCTGTGCCCTTTGCCCTGTAGAAGCTCTGCTGTTTGATGCAGTCCAATTTGTCCAGTCTTTCTTCAATTTGTAGCTTTTCTTGGTCTTTGTTATGGAAATTTGGAGCCCAAGGGTTTCTCCTATTTCTTCCTTTAGTGTTTTCAGCGCATCTTTTTTAATTTTGAGGTCTTTAATCCATTTGTAGTTGATTTTGGTGCAGGCTGATATAATGATATATAAGGATCTAGTTTTAGTTTGTTGCATGTGATGAACCAGTTTTGCCCACACCATTAGTTAAAGAGGCTATCTTTCTTCCAGGCTATTTTTTTAGCTCCTTTATCGAAGATTAAGTAGCCATAGTTCTCTGGGTTTATTTCTGCGCCTTCAATTCCGTTCCATTGGTCTTCAGTCTTGCTCCGGTGCCAAAAACAAGCTGTTTTTAATACTATAACTTTATAATACAGCTTTAATTGGGGATTGTAATTCCTCCAGCACTGTTCTTTCTTCTTAGGATTGTTTTTGCAATTCTGGGTCTTTTATGGTGCCATATGAATTTCTGAATTTCTTCATCGATTACATTAAAAATGGTGTTGGGATATTAATGTGTATTGCACTGAATTTGTAGATAGCCTTTTGCAATATTGGCATCTTGATTATATGAATCCTCCCAATCCAGAACCATGGGAGGTTTTTCCATTTCCTTAGTTCTGCCTTAATTTCTTTTTTCATGTTTTTTAAAGTTCTCATCCTAGAGGTCTTTTACATCTTTGGTTATGGTTAATCCTAGGTATTTTATGTTTTCTGAGACTATTACAAAAAGAGTTGCTTTCCTGATTTCAGCCTCGGCATTCAGGTCATTAGCATATAGAAAGCCCATTGATTTTTGAGGGTTTAATTGTATACCCTGCAACTTTCCCAAAATTTTGTATTAGCTCTAGTAGCTTGGGAGTAGAGTCTATGGGTTTCTTTATGTATAGGATCATATTTTATCAAATGCCTTTTCCACTTCCAGAGTCATAACCATGTGGTTCTTTACCTTGCTTCAGTTTACGTGGTGGATCACATTATTTGACTTGTGTATATAAAACCAACTTTGCATCTCTGGGATGAATCCAGTTTGGTTAGGGAGTATGATTTTTTTTGATGACCTGTTGAAGTCGATTGCCAGAAGCTTTTTGAGAATTTTTGCATCTATGTTCATGAGGTAAATAGGTCTATAGTGCTCTTTCTGTAATGAGTCCTGGCCTGCTTTGGGGATGAGAGTTATACTGGCATCATAGAATGTATCTGGTAGTAAACTTTCTATTTCAATTTCATTGAAGAATTTGAGAAATATTGGTGTGAGTTCTTCTTTGAAGGCCTTGTGGATTTCTGTTTTGAATCCGACTGGACCTTGGCTTTTCTTGCATGGGAGATCACTTATTGGTGTTTCTATTTCAATGCTGGATATGGGTCTGTTAAGAAGGTTTAAATCTTCATGGTTGAGTTCAGGGATATCAATTTTTTCCTAGGAAATCATCCATTTTATGCATGTTCTCAAATTTTTGGGCATAAACATTGCAAAATAGTCCCTTATTATGGTCTTAATTTTGGAAGTTTCAGTAGTGATGTTACCTGCTTCATTTCTGATCTTGTTTGTATGGGTTTGCTGCTATCTATTTTTTGGTCAGGTTTGCTAGGTGTGTGTCTACCTTGTTAATTTTTTCAAAGAACAAACTCTTTGTTTTGTTGATTCTTTTGATTTTTTTCCTTGTCTCTAATTCATTAATTATAATGTGATTTTAATTATTTGTGTTCCTCGAGTTACTTCAGGTTAGGCTTGTTGTTCTCTTTCAAGGTGATTTAGGTGCATCCTTAAATTATTGAGTCTCATCCTTCAATTTTTGTTTCTCCACTTTGTTGGTTTACGTCCTCAGAGATATAAATTTTCCTCTGAGTACTGCCTTTGCTTTGTCCCAAAGGAGCTGGTACTTTGTATACTCATCTTGGTTGAATTCCATAAATATTTGAATTTCTGTTCTAATTTCTTTAATGACCCACTGGAGTTGTTACTCTCCATGTACCTTTTTGAGTTGAACTCTATTTATATTCCATTGTGGTCTGAGAAAATGCAGGGAATGGTTTTCTTGATTATGAATGTGTACAGATTTTCTTTGTGTCCTGAGATGTGATCTATTTTGGAGAATGTTGCATGTGCTGCCAAAAAGAATGTGTGCTATGTCGTTGCTGGGTCGATATTCTGTAGTTGTTGGTTAAGTCTAGTTGATCTACGCAGGTTTTTATTTCTTTGGTTTCTTTGTTCAGTTTTTGGGTGTTGATGTGTCCAAAGGTGATAGTGGAGTGTTAAATTCCCCAATTATCAATGTCTTTGGGTCTGTGAATGATTTTAGAGTCAGTAGTGTTCATTTGATGATGTTAGGTTCTCCTGTATTTGGTGTGTAGATATATAGGATGGTTATATCCTGCTGTAGCAGAGATCCCTTTATTAGAATGTAGTAACCTTCTTTGTCTCTTTTTACTGTTTTTAATTTGAAGTCAATTTTATCTGATACTAGGATTTCTATGCCAGCCTGTTTATAGGCGCCATTGGATTGATAGATTTGATTCCATCGTTTCACTTTTACAAGATGTTTACTTTTGCTGGATAGATGTGTCTCTTGGAGGCAGCAGAAAGATGGATCTTGATTTTTGATCCAACTTATGAGCCTATGTCATTTGATTGGATAATTAAGTCCATTAATATTGAGAGTGAGGATTGAGAGGTGATCGTTTGTTCCTTTCATCACATCTACCTTGTTAAAAGCTGTGTATTCCCATTTCTTGATCTAGTATTCTAGTTTACTATTTAGGGTTCATTTCTCTGTCTGTATTGTGATCTTGATTATTTTCCCTTTATAGCATGTCTTTGAGGATTTCATGTGTAGCTGGTTTGGTGGCGATCTATTGTTTCACGTTTTCCTTTGTGTGGAAGGCTTTTATTTGACCTTGGGTTTTGAATGAGAGTTTGGCTTGGTACAATATTCTTGGATGGTAGTTATTTTCATTTAGGGTTTGGTATACCTCATCCCAGGATCTCCTTGCTTTTATGGTCTCTGCTGAGAAGTCTGGGGTAATTCTAATTGCTTTTCTTTTATATGTGATTGTTTTCTTCTCCCTAACAGCTTTAAGGATTCTGTCCTTGGAGTGTATTGATCCTGTTTTGATCACATTTGTTGGTGGGATGTCCTGTTCTGGTCTGGGTGGTTTGCAGTTGTAAATGATTCCTGTATCTCTATAGGCCTATCCTTCTGGATATTTTGGAAGGATTTGGCTAATGTTTTGTTGCCTATTCCATTAAATTATTTCTTCAGGTTTTCCTCAATACATATTAGTCTTAAATTGGGCTTCCTGATTGTGTCTTGAGCTCATGGAGTGATCTGTTTTGTCGATGGGATTGGGTTTGTATTGATTTTTGAACTTTCTCCATCAACTTTAGAGAATCTTCAGCTCCTGAGTTCCAATCCTCTGCTTCAGCTAGTAGGGAATCTAGGCTAGTTACTTGATTTCGATTCCCTTTTTCTTCCCTCTGTTCTTTCCTAATGTTTTCCATGTCATCTTTTAGGTCCTGCATTGACTTTTTTACTGCATTAACTTCATTAACTTGGTTTTGAGTGCTATCTCTCAAATCTTTCAGCTGGGTAGCTATCTTTTCATTTGACTCTTGAAGTTCATTTATCTTTCTATTTGTGGAAGCCATGAAATTCTCCATTAAAATTTTTTTTTCCAGTCCTTGGCCTTGGACTCAGGGCCTGAGCACCATCCCTAGCTTCTTCCTGCTCCAGGCTAGCACTTTGCCACCTGAGCCACAGCGCCCATTTTGGCCATCTTTTATATATGTGGTGCTGGGGAATCAAACCGAGCGCTTCATGTTTAGGAGGCAAGCCCTCTTGCCACTAGGCCATATTCACAGCCCTCTACATTAAATTTGCTTTGCCTCTTCATGCTCTAGAATAGTTTCCTGGAGAGATTCACAATTTTCATTTATCATATTTATCAGTAGACTTTGTACAGCATTTTGATGGTTGTCTTCTCTTTGATTGACTGCTCTGCTTCCTGTTTGTTTTGACAGTGAAATGAGACACCAATTTTTGCAATCGTTCTTGTGTTTCCTCTGCCCATTTGGATTGGGAAATCCAATCTACAAACATTTGTGAGCACCGTTGAAGACCTCATGCATACCTTACCATGCTCTGTGTAAATCTTTGAAGTTCACAATTATATACAGATACCTTGTATACCTATATGTAATATGAGATTGATGTTCCTGAAGAATACAATCCTGCACTCTCTACTCAGTAGTTACGTATTTACTGTTACAATCATATGAGCAACTTTTGTTACGATATTAAGTTCTTTTTGGACTGGCAGGCTCTGTCTCTGAGTCCATTTGATTCACTCTGATTGAGCAGGGATACCCTCTATCCAATAACCAGAGTTCAATGGAATCTGGAGTTCCTGTAAATAAGTCAGGAGGGTCAGTTAGCAGCAGTGAAGAGAATAGAGTAAAATTATATGGGGGAGGGTACTGATTTTGGTTTATTTACAGTGACGTGGAAATGTGAAGAAGAGCAGAATTGGTACAAAGAAGACGTTTAAAAGGATAATCAATTCAGTTAACAGAGAATAGTGGGGGTGTTATTCCAAGGAAAGTAATTTTAAAGAAAGAATGTGAAGAGGAAAATAAAGAAAAAATTGTGGAAGACAAATGCACAAAACGGAGAAAATTTACTTTAAAAAAGTGAAAAAAAAAACTAGAAAATCGAATAACCAAAAACTTTTTGCTAAAAACAAACAGGTAAAAAAGGAATAAAAAATCCCAATGACATTTCAGAAATGGAAAAAAAAAATAAAAGCTTAAAAAATATTGGAAAAAGCAATGGAGTCTTCCTTGTTTGGATGGGCTTTCTAATCTCTGGTTTCCTTGCGATGGTCAGCAGTATATTTTGCTGCTTGCCGTGTTTGACTTGCTTTCAATTTTCGGGGGTGGATCTGCTTTGAACTGCATCCCTTGTTGGTAAAATCATGGGTCCCTCTGGTTCACACAGCTTGCAAGTAGGACTTGGGTATCTTCTGTGGATGGGGCACATGCACAGTTTGGGGAACCCTGTCTCCTCTAGTGTCTTGTTGGGCCATTGCCTTTAACTCATGTTTTTAAATAGGCTGTGGACTCAGCAAGGCGGGGAGCTTCTCTCCTGGCTTACCCTGCTGTGATTCTCTTGCTTGGGGGAGGTTCTCCCCTCTGAGGCGGATCAGCCTATTGGGCAGAGCTAGCTATGGGATTCAGCTCCATTTCTGCCTGGGAATTAGGATTCCTATGTGGAGGGACCATTTATCTGTCTTGGGAACTGTTTGTTCCCATCTGGTTTTTCCATACCGCTGGTAGTTGTTTGCTGCTTTCGCTTTCAATTTAGAAATTTCAATGGGCAAGGCGGTGCACCTCTGGCTGAGCTATGGCCTAGAATATTCTACTCGATTCTATTCCATTCCATTGTATTCTATTCTAGAATTTTGTACTCCATTCCATTAAATTCCAATCTATTCTATTCTAGAATATTCTATTCCATTCTATTCTATTTTATTCTACACTATTCTACTCCAAATCATTCTATTCTAGAATATTCTAATCCATTCGATTCCACTCTATTCTAGAATATTCTACTCCATTCTATTCCATTGTATTCTAGAATATTCTACTCCATTCTATTCTATTCTAGAATATTCTACTCCATTCTACTCCTTTCTATTCCATTCTAGAATAGTTTATTCCATTCTTATCTATTCTAGAATATTCTATTCTATTCAATTCTATTCTATTCTGTAGTATTCTACTCCATTCTATTCAATTCTATTCTGGAATATTCTACTCCATTCTATTCTATTCTATTCTAGAATATTCTACTCCATTCTACTCTATTCTAGAATATTCTACTCCATTCTATTGCATTGTATTCTAGATTATTCTACTCCATTCTATTCTATTCTATTCTATTCTTTCTAGAATATTTTATTCCATTCTACTCCATTCTATTCTATTCTAAAATATTCTACTACATTCTATTCTGTTCTGTTCTATTCTAGAATATTCCACTCCATTCTATTCCATTCCATTCAATTCCTGAATACCCTACTCCATTCAATTCCATTCCACCCTAGAATGTTCTACTCCATTCTATTCTATACTATTCTATTCTATTTTGGACTATTCTACTCAATTCTACTCCATTCTATTCTATTCTAGAATATTCTACTCCTTCAAATCTATTCAAGAATATTATACTCCATTCCATTCCATTCCATTCAATTCTATTCTTTTCTAGAGTTTCTACTCCATTCCATTCCATTCCAAATTCTAGAATATTCTATTCCATTCTATTCTAATCTATTCTATTCTAGAATATTCTACTCCAATCCATTCTCTTTTGGTATATTCTACTCCATTCGATTCCATTCTATTCTAGTATAATCTACTCCATTCTATTCCATTCTATTCTAGAATACTCTACTCCATTCTATTCTATTCTAGAATATTCTACTCCATTCTACTCCATTCTATTCCATTCTAGAATATTCTACTCCATTCTATTCTATTGTAGAATATTCTTCTCCTATTCTATTCAATTCTATTCTATTCTATAATATTCTACTCCAATCTATTCTATTCTATTTTTGAATATTCTACTCCATTCCATTCTATGCTACTCTGGAATATTCGACTCCATTCTATTCTATTCCATTCTATTCTAGAATATTCTGGAATACTCTACTCAATTCTATTCCATTCCACTCAAGAATATTCTACTCCATTCTCTTCTATTATTTCTAGAATATTCTACACCATTCTACTCCATTCTATTCTATCCTAGAATATTCTAATGCATTCTATTTTGTTCTAGAATATTCTAGTCCATTCTATTCTATTCTAGAATTTTCTAATCCATTCAATTCTATTCTATTCCATTCCAATCTTGAATATTCTGGAATATTCTACTCCATTCTATTCCATTCAATTCTAGAATATTCTACTCCATTCTATTCTATTCCATTCCATTCCATCCCATTCAAGAATATTCTACTCCACTCTATTCTATTCTATTCCAGAGTATTCTACTCCATTCTATACTACTCTAGAATATTCTACTGCATTCTATTCTATTCTAGAATATTCTACTCCATTCTATTCTATTGCATTCTATTCCATTCCATTCCAGAATATTATAGTCTATTGTATTCTATTCCATTCTATTCTAGAATATTCTACCCCTATTCTATCCTATTCCATTCTATTCTAGAATATCCTACTCCATTCTATTCCATTCCATTCGAGAATATTCTACTCCATTCTATTCTATTCCATTCTATTCTAAAATATCCTACTCCATTCTATTCCATTCCATTCTAGAATATTCTACTACATTATATTCTATTCTAGAATATTCTACCCCATTCTACTCCATTCTATTATATTCTAGAATATTATACTCCATTCTATTCCATTCTATTCTAGATTATTCTACTCCATTCTATTCTATTCTAGATTATTCTACTTGATACTACTCCATTCTATTCTATTCTAGAATATTCTACTCCTATTGTGTTCTATTCCATTCTATTCTAGAATATTCTACTCCATTCTATTCTATTCTATTCTATTCTAGAATATTCTACTCCATTCTTATCTATTCTATTCTATTCTATTCTAGAATATTCTACTCCATTCTACTCTATTCTAGAATATTCTAATCCATTATATTCCATTCTATTCTAGATTATCCTACTCCCTTCAATTCTATTCTATTCTATTCTAGAATATTCTACTCCATTCTTATCTATTCTATTCTATTCTATTCTATTCTAGATTATTCTACTCTAAACCACTCTAAACTAGAATATTCAACTCCATTTGATTCCATTCTATTCTATTCTATTCTAGAATATTCTATTGCATTCTATTCTATTCTAGAAAATTCTATTCCTATTCTATTCCATTCTATTCTAGACTACTCTACTCCATTCTATTCTATTCTATTCTAGAGTATTCTACTCCATTCTATTCTATTCTAGAATATTCTTCTCCATTCCATTCTATTCTATTCTATTCTAGAATATTCTACTCCATTCAATTCTATTCTATTCCATTCCATTCTTGAATATTCTGGAATATTCTACTCCATTCTATTCTATTCTAGAATTTTTTACCCCATTCTACTACATTCTATTCTAGAATATTCTACTCCATTCTATTCCATTCTATTCTAGATTATTCTACTCCCTTCAATTCTATTCTCTTCTATTCTAGAATATTCTACTCCATTCGTATCTATTCTATTCTATTCTATTCTAGATTATTCTACTCGAAACCACTCTAAACTAGAATATTCAACTCCATTTGATTCCATTCTATTCTATTCTATTCTAGAATATGCTATTGCATTCTATTCTATTCTAGAAAATTCTATTCCTATTCTATTCCATTCTACTCTACTCCATTCTATTCTATTCTATTCTATTCTATTCTATTCTAGAGTATTCTACTCCATTCTATTCTATTCTAGAATATTCTTCTCCATTCCATTCTATTCTATTCTATTCTAGAATATTCTACTCCATTCAATTCTATTCTATTCTATTCCATTCTTGTATATTCTGAAATATTCTACTCCATTCTATTCCATTCAATTCCAGAATATTCTACTCCATTCTATTCTATTCCATTCCATTCTAGAATATTCTACTCCATTCTATTCTATTTTATTCCAGAGTATTCTACTCCATTCATCTCCATTGTATTCTATTGTAGAATATTCTACTCCATTCTATTCTATTCTATTCTAAAATATTCTGGAATACTCTACTCCATTCTATTCCATTCTATTCTAGAATATCCTACTCCTTTCTATTCAGTTCCACTCTAGAGTATTCTACTCCATTCTCTTCTATTCTTTTCTAGAATATTCTACTCCATTCTATTATATTCTATAATATTCTACTCCATTCTATTCTATTCTAGAATATTCTACTCCATTCTATTCTATTCCATTCTATTCCATTCCATTCTAGAATATTCTACTCCTTTCTATTCTATTCTATTCTAGAATAATCTACTCCTATTCTATTCTATACTATTCTATTCTAGAATCCTCTACTCCATTCTATTCTATTCTGTTCAAGAATATTCTACTCCAATCAATTCTATTCTGGAATATTCTTCTCGGTTCCATCCATTCTATTCTATTCTATTCTAGAACATTCTACTCCTATTCTATTCTATTCTGTTCTATTCTTTTCTAGAATATTCTACTCCTATTCTATTCTATTCCATTCTATTCTAGAATATTCTACTCCATTCTATTCTATTCTATTCTAGAATATTCTACTCCAATCTACTCTAATCTAGAATATTCTACTCCATTCTATTCCATTCCATTCTAGAATATTCTACCCCATTCTACTCCATTCTATTCTATTCTAGAATATTCTACTCCTATTCTATTCTATTCGATTCTTGTCTAGAATATTCTACTCCATAATAATCTATTCTATTGTAGAATATTCTACTCCATTCTATTCTATTCTAGAATATTCTACTCCATTCTCTTCTATTCTCTTCTATTCGATGGGATTCTATTTGATTCTATTCGATTTGATTTGATTCCATTTTATTCTTGAATATTCCACTCCATTCTACTCTAATTGTTTCGATTCCAGAATATTCTACTCCATTCCATTCCATTCTATTCTATTCTATTTGATTCTCTTCTATTCTAGAATACCCAACTCCATTCCATTCCATTCTATTCTAGAATATTCCAGTCCTCTTCTATTCTATTTTATTTTATTGTGGAATATTCTACTCCATTCTATTCTATTCTAGACTATTCTATTCTAGAATATAGTACTCCAATCAATTCTATTGTAGAATATTCTTCTCTATTCCATCCATTCTATTCTATTCTAATCTTGAATATTCTACTCCTATTCTATTCTATTCCATTCAAATCTAGAATATTCAACTTCATTCGATTATATTCTACAATATTCTACTCCATTCTATTCTATTCCATTCTATTCTAGATTATTCAACTCCATTCGATTCTCTTCTAGAATATTCTACTCCATTCCATTCCATTCTATTCTAGAATATTCTACTCCCTTCTATTCTATTCTATTCTAGAATATTCTACTCTCATCCACTCTATTCTAGAATATTCTACTCCATTCTATTCCATTCTATTCTAGATGATGCTACTCCATTCAATTCAATTCAATTCTATTCTATTCTATTCTATAATATTCTACTCCATTTTACTCCATTCTATTCTATTCTAGAATATTCTACTGCATTCTATTCTATTCTAGAAAATTCTACTCCTATTCTATTCTATTCCATTCTATTCTAGAATACTCTACTCCATTCTATTCTATTCTATTCTAGAATATTCTACTCCATTCTATTCTATTCTAGAATATTCTACTCCATTCTATTCTATTCTATTCTAGAATATTCTACACCTTTCTATTCTATTCTAGAATATTCTACGCCTTTCTATTCTATTCTATTCCATTCTATTCTGGAATATTCTGGAATATTCTACTCCACTCTATTCCATTCCATTCTAGAATATTCTACTCCACTCTATTCTATTCCATTCTATTCCAATCCAGTATAGAATATGCGATTCCATTCTATTCTATTCTATTCTAGAATATTCTACTCCATTCCATTCCATTCTATTCTATTCTATTCTAGAATATTCTACTCCATTCTATTCTATTCTATTCTATTCTATTCTATTCTATTCTAGAATATTCAACTCCAATTCATTCTATTCTAGAATATTCTACTACATTCGATTCCATTCTATTCTATTCTATTCTACTCTAGAATATTCTACTCCATTCTATTCTATTCTATTCCAGAGTATTCTACTCCATTCTACTCCATTTTATTCTATTCTAGAATATTCTACTCAATTCGATTCTATTCTGGAATTTTCTACTCCATTCTATAATATTTCATTCTATTCCATTCCATTCTAGAATATTCTACTCCATTCAATTCTATTCTAGAATATTATACTCCATCCTTTTCTGTTCTAGAGTATTCTACTCCATTCTATTCTATTCTATTCTATTCTAGAATTTTCTACTCCATTCATTTCTATTCTATTTCATTCCATTCTTGAATATTCTGGAATATTCCACTCCATTCTATTCCATTTATTCTAGAATATTCTACTCCATTCTATTCTGTTCTATTCTTGAATAATCTACTAAATTCTACTATATTCTATAATATTCTCCTCCATTCTATTCCATTCTATTCTAGATTATTCTACTCCATTCAATTCAATTGTATTCTATTCTATTCTAGAATATTCTACTCCTTTTATTCTATTCTAGAATATTCTACTCCATTCTATTCTATTCTAGAATATTGTGCTCCCTTCCAATACATTACATTCTATTCTCTTCTAGAATATTCTACTCCATTCCATTCCATTCTATTCTAGAATATTGTACTCCATTCTTATCTATTCTATGCTATCCTAGAATATTTTACTCTAATCCACTCTAATCTAGAATATTCAACTCCATTCGATCCCATTCTATTCTATTCTATTCTAAAATATTCTATTGAATTCTATTCTATTCTAGAAAATTCTACTCCTATTCTATTCCATTCTATTCTAGAATACTCTACTCCATTCTATTCTTTTCTATTCTAGAGTATTCTACTCTATTCTATTCTATTCTAGAATAATCTACTCCATTCTATTCTATTCTACTCTATTCTATTCTATTCTATTCTATTCTGTTCTAGAATATTCTACTCCATTCAATTCTATTCTATTCCATCTTGAATATTCTGTAATATTCTACTCCATTCCATTCCATTCCATTCTAGAATATTCTACTCCATTCTATTCTATTCTATTCCAGAGTACTCTACTCCATTCTTCTCCATTCTATTCTATTCTAGAATATTCTACTCCATTCTATTCTATTCTATTCTATTCTAGAATATTCTGGAATACTCTACTCCATTCTATTCCATTCTATTCTAGAATATTCTACTCCATTGTATTCTTTTCCATTCTATTCTAGAATATCCTACTCCTTTCTATTCAGTTCCACTCTAGAGTATTCTACTCCATTCTCTTCTATTCTTTTGTAGAATATTCTCCTCCATTTTACTCCATTCTATTCTATTCTAGAATATTCTACTCCCTTATATTCTATTCTAGAATATTCTGCTCCATTCTACTCCATTCTATTCTAATCTAGATTATTCTACACCATTCTACTCCATTCTATAATATTCTACTCCATTCTATTCTATTCTAGAATATTCTACTCCATTCTATTCTATTCTAGAATATTCTGGAATATCCTACTCCATTCTATTCCATTCTATTCTAGAATATTCTACTCCATTCCATTCTATATTATTCTAGAATTTTATACTCCATTCTATTCTATTCTTGACTATTCTACTCCATTCTATTCTATTGTAGAATATTCTACTCCATTCCATTCCATTCCATTCTATTCTTTTCTAGAATAATGTACTCCATTCCATTCCATTCTATTCTAGAATAGTCTACTCCATTCGAATCCATTCTATTCTAATCTATTCTATTCTAGAATATTCTACACCATTCTATTCTATTCTAGTCTAGTCTAGTCTATTTTAGAATATTCTACTCCAACCTATTCTATTCTCGAATATTCTAGAATATTCTACACCATTCTATTCTATTCTATTCTATTCTAGAATATTCTACTCCCTTCTATTCTATTCTTGAATATTCTACTCCAATCCATTCCTTTCTTTTCTATTGTATTCTAGGATATTCTACTCCTATTCTATTCTATTCCATTCTATTCTGTAATATTCTACTCCATTCTATTCTATTCTATTCTAGCATATTCTACTCCTATTCTATTCTATTCTATTCTACTCCATTCTATTGTATTCTAGACTATTCTACACCATTCTATTCTTTTCCTGAATATTCTACTCCAACCCATTCCATTCCATTCTATTCTAGAATATTTTACTCCTATTCTATTCTATTCTAGAATATTTTACTCCTATTCTATTCTATTCTATACTATTCTACTCCATTCTATTCTATTCTAGAATATTCCACTTCATTCAATTCCATTCCATTCTATTCCTGAATACCGTACTCCATTCAATTCCATTCCAATCTACAATGTTCTACTCCATTCTATTCTATACTATTCTAATCTATTCTGGAATATTCTACTCAATTCTACCCCATTCTATTCTATTCTAGAATATTCTACTCCTTCTATTCTATTCTAGAATATTCTACTCCATTCCATTCCTTTCCATTCACTTCTATTCTATTC
This sequence comes from Perognathus longimembris pacificus, assembly GCF_023159225.1. Classification (NCBI taxonomy): domain Eukaryota; kingdom Metazoa; phylum Chordata; class Mammalia; order Rodentia; family Heteromyidae; genus Perognathus; species Perognathus longimembris. The sequence goes on along the minus strand of NW_025959041.1, from coordinate 18,525 downwards.
TAGAATTTTCTACTCATTCCATTCCATTCCATTCCATCCAATTCTAGAATGTTCTATTCCATTGTTTTCTAATCTATTCTATACTATAGTATTCTACTCCAATCCATTCTATTCTAGAATATTCTACTCCATTCTATTCCATTCTATTCTAGAATATTCTACTCCATTCTATTCCATTCTATTTCATTCTAGAATATTTTACACTATTCTATTCTAGAATATTCTTCTCCTATTCTATTCTATTCAATAATATTCTACTCCATTCTATTCTTTTCTATTCACTAATGTCTACTCCATTCCATTCTATTCTACCCTCGAATATTCTACTCCATTCTATTCTATTCTATTCTATTCTAGAATATTCTGGAATATTCTACTCCATTCTATTCCATTCTGTTCTAGAATATTCTACTCCATTGTATTCTTTTCCATTCTATTCTAGAATATCCTACTCCATTCTATTCCATTCCACTCTAGAATATTCTACCCCATTCTCTTCTATTCTTTTCTAGAATATTCTACACCATTCTACTCCATTCTATTTTATTATAGAATATTCTACTCCATTCTTTTCTGTACTAAAATATTCTACTCCATTCTATTCTATTCTAGAATTTTCTACTCCATTCAATTCTATTCTATTCCACTCCATTCTTGAATATTCTGGAATATTCTACTCCATTCTATTCCATTCAATTCTAGAATATCCTACTCCATTCTATTCTATTCCATTCCATTCCATTCCATTCTAGAATATTCTACTCAATTCTATTCTATTCTATTCCAGAATATTCTACTCCATTCTACTCCATTCTATTCTATACTAGAATATTCTACTCCATTCTGTTCTATTCTAGAATATTCGACTCCATTCCATTCTATTCCATTCTATTCCATTCCTTTCTTGAATATTCTACTCCTCTCGATTCTATTATATTCTATTCTACAATATTCTACTGCATTCTATTCTGTTCTAGAAAATTCCACTCCTATTCTATTGTATTCCATTCTATTCTAGATTACTCTACTCCATTCTATTCTATTGTATTCTAGAGTATTCTACTCCCTTCTATTCTAGTCTATAATATTCTACCCCATTCTATTTTATTCTATTCTATTCTATAATATTCTACCCCATTCTACTCCATTCTATTCTAGAATATTCTACTCCATTCTACTCCATTCTATTCTAGAATATTCCACTTCATTCTATTCTATTCTAGAATATTCTACTCCATTCCATTATATTATATTCTAGAATATGCTACTCCATTCTATTCTATTCTATTCTATTCTATTCTATTCTAGAATATTCAACTCCAATCCATTCTATTATAGAATATTCTACTCCATTCCATTCCATTCTATTATATTATATTCTAGAATATTCTATTCCATTCTCTTCTATTCTATTTTATTCTATAATGGATTATTCTACTCCAATCTATTCTATTCTAGAATATTGTACTCCATTTTATTCTATTCTAGAATATTCTACTCCAATCAATTCCATTCTTTTCTATTGTATTCTAATATATTCTACTCCTACTCTATTTTATTCCATTCTATTCAAGAATATTCTACTCCATTCTATTCTATTCTAGAATATTCTTCTCCATTCTATTCTATTCTAGAATATTCTGGAATATCCTACTCCATTCTATTCCATTTCATTCTAGAATATTCTACTCCAATCCATTCCATTCTTTTCTGATGTATTCTAGAATATTCTACTCTACTCTATTCTATTCTATTCTATTCTATTCTAGAATATTCTACTCCAACCCATTCTATTCTAGAATATTCTACTCCACTCTATTCCATTCCATTCTAGAATATTCGACTCCATTCCATTCTATTCTAGAATATACTACTCCATTCCACTTCATTCTATTCCATTCTAGAATATTCTACTCCATTCTATTCTATTCATGAATATTCTTCTCCTATTCTATTCAATTCTATTCTATACCATTCTCTTCTATTCTCTTCTGGAATGTTTACTCCATTCCATTCTATTCTACTCTGGAATATTCTACTCCATTCTATTCTATTCCATTCCAGAATATTCTGGAATACTCTACTCCATTCTATTCCATTCTATTCTAGAATATTCTACTCCATTGTATTCTTTTCCATTCTATTCTAGAATATCATACTCCATTCTATTCCATTCCACTCTAGAATATTCTACTCCATTCTCTTCTATTCTTTTGTAGAATATTATACTCCATTCTACTCCATTCTACTCTATTCTAGAATGTTCTACTCCATTCTATTCTATTCTAGAATATTCGACTCCATTATATTCTACTCTATTCTATTCTAGAGTATTCTACTCCATTCTATTCTATTCTAGAATATTCTACTCCATTCTACTACATTCTATTCTAGATTATTCTACTCTATTCCATTCTATTCTATTCTATTCTATTCTAGAATTCTCTACTCCATTCTACTCCATTCTATTCTATTCTAGAATATTCTACTCCATTCTATTCTCGAATATTCTACTCCATTATACTCTATTCTAGAATATTATACTCAATTCTATTCCATTCTATTCTAGATTATTCTACTCCATTCTATTCGATTCTCTTCTATTCTAGATATTCTACTCCATTTTATTCTATTCTAGAATATTCTACTCCATTCTATTGCATTCTATTCTTGAATATTCTACTACATTCTATTCTAGAATATTCTACTCCATTATACTCTATTCTAGAATATTACACTCCATTCTATTCCATTCTATTCTAGATTATTCTACTCCATTCTATTCTATTCCATATATTCCACTCCATTCCATTCCATTACATTACATTCTATTCTAGAATATTTTACTCCTATTCTATTCCATTCTAGAATATTCTACTCCATTCTATTCTCTTCTATCCTAGAATATTCTACTCCATTCTATTCCATTCCATTCTGTTCCTGAATACCCTACTCCATTCTATTCCATTCCTTTCTATTATGTTCTACTCCATTCTATTCTATACTATTCTATTCTATTCTGGGATATTCTACTCAATTCTACTCCATTCTATTCTATTCTAGAATATTCTACACCATTCTATTCTATTCCAGAATATTCTACTCCATTCCATTCCATTGTATTCCTTTCTAGAATATTCTACTCCAGTCTATTCAATCCTAGAATATTCTACTCCAGTCTATTCTATTGGAGAATATTCTACTCCATTCCAATCCATTCCATTCCATTCTACTCTGGAATTGTCTACTCCTATTCAGTTCAATTCTGTTCTATTCTATGATGTTCTACTCCATAATATTCTATTCTATTCTGGAATATTCTAGTCCATTCCACTCTACTCTAATCTGGAATATTCTAGTCCATTCCATTCTATTCTTCAATATTCTACTCCATTCTACTCTATTCTATTCCATTCTATTCTAGAATATTCTGGAATATTCTACTCCTTTCTATTCCATTCTATTCTAGAATATTCTTCTCCATTCTATTCTATTCCATTCTATTCTAGAATATTCTACTCCATTTTATTCTATTCTATTCTAGACTATTCTACTCCATTCTATTCTATTCTAGAATATTGTACTCCATTCTTTTCTATTCTATTCTCTTCTAGAATATTCTACTCCATTCTATTCTATTCTATTCCATTCTATTCTGGAATATTCTGGAACATTCTACTCCATTCTATTCCATTCAATTCTAGAATATTCTACTCCATTCTATTCTATTCCATGCTATTCCATTCCATTCTAGAATATTCAACTCCATACTGTTCTATTCTATTCTAGAATATTCTACTCCACTCTATTCTATTCTATTCTAGAATATTCTACTTCATTCTATTCTATTCTAGAATATTCTACTCCATTCCATTCCATTCTATTCTAATCTATTCTAGAATATTCTTCTCCATTCTATTCTATTCTATTCTGGAATATTCCACTCCATTCTATTACATTCCATTCTATTCCTGAATACCCTACTCCATTCAATTACATTCCAATCTATAATGTTCTACTCCATTCTATTCTATACTATTCTATTCTATTCTGGAATATTCTACTCACTTCTACTCCATTCTATTCTATTCTATTCTAGAATATTCTACTCCTTCTATTCTATCCTAGAATATTCTACTCCATTCTATTCCATTCTATTCTAGAATATTCTACTCCATTCTATTCTATTTTATTCTAGAATATTCTACCCCATTCTATTCTATTCTATTCTAGAATATTCCACTCCATTCTATTCCATTCCTTTCTATTCTGGAATATTCTACTCCATTCCATTCTATTCTAGAATATTCCACTCGATTCCATTCCATTCCATTCCATTCTCTTCTAGAATATTCTACTCCTATTCTATTCTATCCTATTCTAGAATATTCTACTCCATTCAATTCTATTCTATTCTAGAATATTCTACTCCATTCCATTCCATTCCATTCTATTCTAGAATATTCTACTCCTATTCTGTTCTATTCAATTCTATTCTATTCTATAATATTCTTCTACATTCTATTCTATTCTGTAATATTCTACTCCATTCCATTCTATTCTGTTCTCGAATATTCTACTCCATTCTATTCTATTCTACAATATTCTACTCCATTCTACTCCCTTCTTTACCATTCTATTCTAGAACATTCTGAATATTCTACTCCTTTCTATTCCATTCTATTCTAGAATATTCTACCAAATTCTACTCCATTCTATTCTATTCTAGAATATTATACTCCACATTCAGTTCCATTCTCTTCCATTCCGTTCTTGAATTTTCTGGAATATTCTACTCCATTCTATTCCATTCAATTCTAGAATATTCTACTCCATTCTATTCCATTCCATTCTATTCCATTCCATTCTACAATATTCTACTCCATTCTATTCTATTCCGTTCTATTCTAGAATATTCTGGAATATTCTACTCCTTTCTATTCCATTCTATTCTAGAATATTCTACTTCATTCTATTCTATTCCATTCTATTCTAGAATGTCCTACTCCATTCTACTCCATTCTATTCTATTCTAGAATATTCTACTCCATTCTATACCATTCTATTCTAGATTTTTCTACTCCATTCTATTCTATTCTAGAATATTCTACTTGATTCTACTCCATTCTATTCTACTCTTGAATATTCTGCTCCTATTGTATTCTATTCCATTCTGTTCTAGAATATTCTACTCCATTCTATTCTATTCTATTCTAGAATAATCTACTCCATTCTATTCTATTCTAGAATATTCAACTACATTCCATTACATTCCATTCTATTCTCTTCTAGAGTATTCTACGACATTCCATTCCATTCCATTAAATTCTATTCTAGTATATTCTACTCCTTTCTTATCTATTCTATTCTATTCTATTCTAGAAAATTCAAATGTAATCCACTCTGTTCTAGAATATTCTACTTCATTCGATTCCATTCTATTCTATTCTATTCAAGAATATTCTACTGCATTATATTTTATTCTAGAATATTATTCCCCATTCTATTCTATTCAATTCTATTCTTGAATATCCTACTCCATTCTATTCCACTCTATTCTATTCTAGAATATTCTCCTCCATTCTATTCTATTCTAGAATATTCTACTCCATTCAATTCTATTTTATTCCATTCCATTCTTGAATATTCTGGAATATTCTACTCCACTCTATTCCATTCAATTCTGGAATATTCTACTCTATTCTATTCTATTCCATTCTATTCCATTCCATTCTAGAATATTCTACTCCATTCCATTCTATTCTATTCTATTCTATTCTATTCTATTCTAGAATATTCTACTCCAATCTATTATAACCTGGAATATTCTACTCCTATTTTATTGTATTCCATTATATTCTAGAATATTGTATTTCATTCTATTCCATTCTAGAATATTCTACTCCAATCTATTCTATTCTATTCTATTTTATTCTATTCTAGAACATTCTATTCAAATTTATTCTATTGTATTCTGGAATATTCAACTCCAATCCATTTTCTTCTAGATTATTCTATTCCATTCCATTCCATTCTATTCTATTCTATTCTATTCTATAATATTCTACTCCATTCTATCCTATTCTGGAATATTCTACTCCTATTTTATTGTATTCCATTATATTCTAGAATATTCTACTCCTATTCTATTGTATTCTTGAATATTCTACTCCATTCCATTCTATTCTGTTCTGGAATATTCTACTCCAGTCCATTTTATTCTATTCAGGAATACTCTACTCCATTCTATTTTATTCTATTCTAGAATATTCCACTCCATTCTCTTTCATTCTAGAATATTCTACTCCATAATATGCTATTCTATTCCATTCTACTCTAGAAAAATCTGGAATATTCTACTCCATTCTATTCCATTCTACTTTAGAATATTCTACTCTATTGTATTCTATTCTATTCTATTCTAGAATATTCAACTCCAATCCACTCTATTCTAAAATATTCTACTCCATTCCATTCCATTCTATTCTATTCTATTTTATTCTAGAATATTCTACTCCACTCCATTTCATTCTATTCTATTATATTCTATTATATTCTACTCCATTCTCTTCTATTCTGGAATATACTACTCCTCTTTTATTTTATTCCATTCTATTCTAGAATATTCTACTCCATTCAATTCCATTCTATTCTATTCTATTCTAGAATATTCTACTCCATTCCGTTCATTCCATTCTATTCTAGAATATTCTACTCCATTCTATTCCATGCTCTTCTAGTCTATTCTATAATATTCTACTCCATTACGTTCATTCCATTCTATTCTAGAATATTCTACTCCTACTCAATTCTATTCTATTCTATTTTATAATATTCTACTCCATCCTATTCTATTCTAGAATAATCTACTCCATTCCATTCCATTCTATTCTATTCCATTGTAGAATATTCTACTCAATTCTATTCTATTCTAGAATATTCTACTCCATTCTATTCCATGCTATTCTAGTCTATTCTATAATATTCTACTCCATTCCGTTCATTCCATTCTATTCTAGAATATTCTACTCCTACTCAATTCTATTCTATTCTATTTTATAATATTCTACTCCATCCTATTCTATTCTAGAATAATCTACTCCATTCCATTCCATTCTATTCTATTCCATTGTAGAATATTCTACTCAATTCTATTCTATTCTAGAATATTCTACTCCATTCCATTCTTTCCATTCTATTTACAATATTCTACTCCAATCCATTCTATTCTAGAATATTCTAATCCTATTCTATTCTATTACATTATATTCTAGAATATTCTACTCTATTCTATTCTATTCTATTCTATTCTAGAATATTGTACTCCAATCTATTCTATTCTAGAATGTTCAACTCCATTCCATTCCATTCTATTCCATTCTAGAATATTCTACTCCATTCTATTCTATTCAAGAATATTCTACTCCATTCTATTCTATTCTATTCCATTCTATTCTAGAATATTCTGGAATATTCTACTCTATTCTATTCCATTCTATTCTAGAATATTCTACTCCATTCTATTCTATTGTGTTGTAGATTATCCTACTCCATTCTATTCTATTCTATTCCATTCTGTTGTAGAATATCCTTCTCCATTCTATATATTCTACTCCATTGTATTCTATTCTATTCCATTCTATTCTAGAATATCCTACTCAATTCTATTTGATTCTATTCTAGCATATTCTACTCATTTCTATTCTATTCTATTCTAGAATATTCTACTCCCCCCTACTCCATTCTATTCTATTCTAGAATATTCTCCTCCATTCTATAAATTTCTAGAGTATTCTACTCCATTCCATTCCATTCTATTGTATTTTATTCTACAATATTCTTCTCCATTCTATTCTATTCTAGAATATTGTACTCTAATCTATTCTATTCTAGAATATTCTACTCCGATCCATTCCATTCTATTCTATTCTAGAATATTCTACTCCATTCTATTATATTCTAGAATATTCTACACCTATTCTATTCTATTCCATTCTATTGTAGAATAATCTACTCTATTCTATTCTTTTCTATTGTAGTTTATTCTACTCAAATCTATTCTATTCTAGAATGTTCAACTCCATTCTGTTCTATTCTAGAATATTCTACTCCATTCTATTCTATTGTATTCCATTCTATTCTAGAATATTCTGGAATATTCTACTCCATTCTATTCTAGAATATTCTACTCCATTCTATTCTATTCTCTTTGATTCGATTCAATTCGAATCGATTCGATTCAGTTGGATTTTATTCCATTTTATTCTTCAATATTCTACTCTATTCGATTGGATTTCACCATATTCTACTCTATTCCATTCTAATCTATTCTATTTCATTCTGTTTCTTTCTGTTCCTTCATTCATTCCCTCCTTCCTTCTTTTCCATCTTCCTTTCTTCCCTTGCTTTCATCTTTCTTCCCGTCATTCCCTCCCTCCTTCCTTCCTCCCTCCCTCCTTCCTTCCAGCATTCCCTCCTTCCCTCTTTCCTTCTCTTCCTTTTTTCTCCCTTCGTTCATTCATTTCTTATTTCTTTCCTTCCTTTCCTCCATCCCTCCTTCCTTCCTTCCTTTCTTACCTTTTTCCTTCCCTTTTCCCTTGCCTTTCTCGTTCCCTCCTTCCCTCCCTCCTTCCTTCCCTCTCAACACAATCTGGAAATTTTATTTTTATACGGTGCATCCTGGAAGTATCTGTATCATATATAATCGGTGAGTGAATATACAGTAGATAAATATGTTATTCAAATGTATACTATATGTATGTTGTATACACATGTCATATATCATGTAAATATATGTAAATCAGCAAATTTATATTCAATGAATATATGTCATAATAAAAATTTTATTTACATGAGTTTGTTTATATACAAAAAGTCACCCTGGTCCGGCTTTACATCTCACTCTCTTCTCTCCTATGTCTCCACCCACGGGGTATCCTCTCTGAAACACAGGTAATGGGTGTGCCTGAGTTCCTAGAGAAAGAGAAGTCCCGCCCCCAGGTGACGGGCGTGCCTGAATTCCTAGAGGAAGGGAAGTCCCACGCCCAGGTGATGGGCGTGCCTGAGCTCCTACAGGAAAGGAAGACCAGCCCCCAGGTAATGGGCAGGCCTGAGTTCCTAGAGGAAGGAAAGTCCCGCCCCCAGGTGATGGGCATTCCTGGCTTCTTAGAGGAAGGAAAATCCCACCACCTGGTGATGGGTATAGATCTGCATTGCCCACAGTGGGGTGTGCAAAAGGGTCACTTTGGGCTTTATTGGAGTATTGAAGAATCTCATTGGACTCAGTGAGGTTTTCAAAGGCCTGTACTTTAATCAGTGGAGTGTGCAAGGCCACTACTGTTATTAGAGGAGTACATGCAAGGCCCACCATTGACCTCAGTAGGGCATGCAAAAGGATTACTTTTGGTGTTAGTGGGCTATGCAAGACCTGTAGTGGACTCAGTCCATTGTGCAATGCCTTGTATTGCTCTCTGGAGTGTGCAAGGCCTGTACTGGCCTCAGTGGTGCTTTCAGGGGTTGTATTGGCCTCAGTGGAGTGTGAAAATGCCTGTTTGCCTTTGGTAGACTCTACAAAGTGTACAGTGGTCCCAGTGGAACATGCAAGGCCTACACACGGCTCAGTGGGGTGTGGAAAGGCCTGTGTTTATCCCCTATGAAGCATGAAAGGACCACATTTCTCTCAGTGGGGTGTCAGTAGACTTGTGTTGCTCTAACTGGAGTGTGTAAGGTCTGTGTTGACTTTACTGCAGTATTCAAGGTCACCAATAGCCTCAACAGGATATGTAAGGTTTTAGTGACCTCAGTGTTGTGTGCAAATGCTTGTATTTCCCTCAGTGGGGGTGTACAAAGCCTGTATTTAACTCACAGGCCTGTATTGGACTCAGTGGGCTGTGTAAAGGCCTTGGCTGGCATCAGCAGAGAGCTCAAGGTCACAATTGGCCTCAGAGGGGTTTCTAAATGTCCCCATGAGACCTCAGTGGGCTGTGCAAAGGACCACATTAAGGCACATGTTGGTCTCAAGGAGGCATGCAAAGGCCTGCATTGGCCTCAGTGTGGGTTGAAAAGATCTGTTTTGCCCTCAGTGGGGACCGCAATCCCCACATTGCCCTAAGTGGGGTGTGCTCAAGGAGTGTATTTGGCCTCGGTGGAGAATGCAAAGCCTGTATTGGCTTCAGTGTGGGGTGCAAGGCCTGCGTTGGCTTCAATGGAGTGTGCAAGGCCACTTTTGAGCTCAGAGGGGGATGGGCAAAGCCTGTGTTTGATATCAGTAGGGTGTGAATAAGGTCTGTGTTCATCCTCGGTGGACTATGTAAGTGGCATGTCTATTTCAGTGGAATGTATGAGGCCTGAATCGGTGTCAGTGGAGCTCACAAAGGCTTTATTGGCCTCATTTGGGGTGTGCAAATGTATGTATTGCCCTCAGGGAGGCATTCAATGCCGGTGCTTTCTCTGGATGAATATGCAAGGACCCCATTACTCTCAGTGGGCTGTGCAAAGGATTGTGTTGCTCTCACTGGAGTGTGTAAAGTCCGAATAGGCCTTATTGTAGCATTCAAGGCCTGCATTGTACCCAGTGGGGCCCGCAAGGCATCTGTTGGCCTTAGTGTTGTGTGCAAGGCCTGTGTTGGCCTTGGCAGGGTGTGCAATATGACATTATTTTGCCTTGGTGAGAAACTCAAGTCTTGCATTGGCCTCAGCAGGGTATGCAAATGCTAGTATTTTCCTGAGTGTGTGTGTGTAAGGGCCTGCCTGCATTCATCTCAGTGGGGGTGTGCAAAGAAGTGTGCTGGCCTCAGTCTAGGGTTCAGGGCCTGCGTTGGTTTCAGTGGAGCACAGAGTCCTGCATCGTTCTCAGCGGGGTGAGCAAATGCCTGTATTGTCCTCCTTGGGGTGTGCAAATGCCTGAGTTTTGTGTATTGGCCTTATTGGGGGTTGTGGAAAAGATTGCATTTTCTTCAGTGGATGATTCTGTGCGTGAATTGGTCACAGTGAGGTGTACAATATGTCTGTTTGTCCCAGTGGTGATTGCAAAGAGCTTATTGGCCTCTTTGGTGTGTGCAAAGGATTCTCTGTCTCTTTCCTCTTTCCTTACCTCTTCCTCTGCTCCATCTTTCCATCCTCCCCAATCGTCACCAACCCTCCCTTCCTTCTTTCCTTCCTTCCTTTCTTACTTTATTCATTTCCTTCCTTCCTTCCCCTCATATTCCCTCAGATATTCAACCACCCATTCACATAGACTCAGCCCTCAAGCCCGCCTTCCCACCGGGAACCCCCACAGGACAGGGGTAGAACTCTGGGAACTTGGTGGGGTGAAGCGAACCTCAAACATGACTGGAAAGTAGTAATTCTCGCTGGTGGCTGGGCACAGCAGAAGGAGGAGGAGGAGAAGAAGCCCCATCCTCAGCCCCTGTGCGCCAATTTCCTTTTCCCCATTGGCGAGGCCGGGCCGGAGGCTGATGGCGACAGAATCCGGAAGAAAACAAGAATCCAGTCCAGGTGAGGTGCTCAGTGCCCAGTTCTACTTATTATTTTTATTCCCTTATTCCACCGGATATATTTCATTTTATTTATTTTTCCACTCGATAGCCCAATTGGGTAACGAAGTGTAAAGGCCACAGCAGCAAGGCCTTCTTGAATTTTCCGGTAGAAGTGACAGGCAAGGAGTTGCAGAGTTCAGCTTGGAGAATCCAGACCTTCATTTCCCTCCGTCATGGCATTGATTTTTTTCAAGAAAAAATCCCCTTTTTTTGTGGGTCAGGAGGAGAGAATCTAGTTGAGTAGAATATTAGAGAATAGAATAGAATAGAATGGAATAGAATGGAGTAGAATATTCTAGAATAGAGTAGAATGGAGTAGAATATTCTAGAATACAATAGAAAGGAGTAGAATGGAGTAGAATATTCTAGAAGAGAATAGAATACAATAGAATGGAGTAGAATATTCTAGTATGGAATGGAATACAATGGAGTAGAATATTCTAGAATAGAATGGAATAGAATAGAATAGGAGTAGAATATTCTACATTAGAATAGAATAGAATAGAATGGAGTGGAATATTCTAGAATATAATGGAATAGAATAGAATAGGAGTAGAATATTCAAGAATAGAATAGAATGGATGGAATGGAGAAGAATATTCTAGAATACAATTGATTGGAGTAGAATATTCTAGAATAGAGTAGTCTAGAATAGAATATAATGGAGTAGAATATTCTAGAATAGAATAGAATAGATTGGATTAGAATATTCTAGAATAATATAAAATAGAATAGAAGAGGAGTAGAATATTCTAGAATAGAATGGAATGGAATGGAGTAGAATATTCTAGAATAGAAGAGAATCAAATAGAATCGATTAGAATAGAATGGAATGGAGTGGAATATTCAGGACTCGAATCGAATAGAGTAGAATGGAGTAGAATATTCTAGAATAAAATGGAATCAAATTGATTCGAATAGAATCCAATCGAATAGAATAGAAGAGAATGGAGTAGAATATTCTAGAATAGAATAGAATGGAGTAGAATATTCTACAATAGAATAGAATAGAATGAAGTAGAGTATTGTAGAATAGAATAGAATAGAATGGAGTGGGATATTATAGAATAGAATGCAATAGAATAGAATGGAGTAGAATATTCTACAATAGAATGGAATAGAATGGAGAAGAATATTCCAGAATATTCTAGAATAGAATGGAAAAGAATAAAATGCATTAGAATATTCTAGAGTATTCTAGAATAGAATAGAATAGGAGTAGAATATTCTAGAATAGAATGGAATGGAATGGAATCGAATGGAGTAGAATATTCTAAAATAGAATGGACTGCAGTAGAATATTCTAGAATATTCTAGAATAGAATAGAATGGAGTAGAATATTGTAGAATAGAATGGAATGGAATGGAATTGAATGGAGTAGAATATTCTAGAATGGAATGGAATAGAATGGAGTAGAATACTACAGAATATTCTAGAATATAATGGAATAGAATAGAATGGAGTAGAATATTCTAGAATAGAATAGAATGGAGTACAATGGAGTATAATGCTCTAAAAGAGAATGGATTGGAGTAGAATATTCTAGAATACAATAGAATGGAGTAGAATATTCTAGAATGGAAGAGAATGGAATGGAATGGAATTAAATGGAGTAGAATATTATAGAATAGAATAGAGTGGAAAGGAATGGAATGGAGTAGAATATTCTAGAATAGAATAGAATGGAGTAGAATGGAGTAGAATATTCTAGAATATAATGGAATAGAATACAATGGAGTAGAATGTTCTAGAATAGAATGGAATAGAATGGATTAGAATATTCTAGAATAGAGTAGAATGGAGTAGAATATTCCAGAAGAGAATAGAATAGAATTGAGAAGAATATTCTAGAATAGAATGGAATAGAAAAGAATAGGAGTAGAATACAATAGAATAGAATAGAATAGAATAGAGTGGAATATTCTAGAATAGAATGGAATAGAATAGAATAGGAGTAGAATATTCAAGAATAGAATAGAATAGAATGGATAGAACGGAGAAGAATATTCTAGAATAGAATTGATTTGGGTACAATATTATAGAATAGAATAGTATAGAATAGAATAGAATAGAATAGAGTAGAATATTCTAGAATAGAATAGAAGAGATTGGAGTAGAATATTCAACAATAGAATAAAATAGAATAGTCTAGAATAGAATAGAATGGAGTAGAATATTCTAGAATAGAATAGAATAGATTTGATTAGAATATTCTAGAATAGAAAAAATAGAATAGAAGAGGAGTAGAATATTCTAGAATAGAATAGAATGGAATGGAGTAGGATATTCTAGAATAGAAGAGAATCAAATAGAATCGAATAGAATACAATGGAATGGAGTAGAATATTCTGGAATCGAATCAAATAGAGTAGAATGGAGTTGAATATTCAAGAATAAAGTGGAATCAAATCGATTCGAATAGAAACCAATCGAATCCAATCGAATAAAATAGAATGGAAGAGAATTGAGTAGAATATTCGAGAAGAGAATAGACTGGAGTAGAATATTCTACAATAGAATAGAATAGAATGGAGTAGAGTATTCTAGACTAGAATGGAATAGAATATAATAGGAGTAGAATATTCTAGAATAGAATAGAATGGAGTAGAATATTCTAGAATATAATGGAATAGAATGGAATGGAATGGAGTAGAACATTCTAGAATGGAATACATTGGAGTAGAATATTCTAGAATAGAATAGAATGGAATGGAGTAGAATATACTAGAATAGAATAGAATAGAGTGGAGAAGAATATTCTAGAATAGAATAGAATGGAGTAGAATATTCTAGAATAGCAAAGAATAGAATGGAATGGAATGGAGTAGATTATTCTAGAATAGAATAGATGGAGTAGAATATTCTAGAATAGAATAGAATCGAGTAGAATGGAGTAGAATATTCTAGAACAGACTAGAATAGAATGGAGTAGAATATTCTAGAATGGAAAAGAATAGAATGGGGTAGGATATTCTAGAATAGAATGGAAAGAATAGAATGGAGTAGAATATTCTAGAATAGAATGGAATAGAATAGAGTAGAATATTCCAGAATATTCTAGATATTCTGGAATAGAATAAAATGGAGTAGAATATTCTAGAATAGAACAGAATTGAGTAGAATATTCCAGAGTAGAATAGAATGGAATGGAATCAAATGGAGTAGAATATTCTAGAATAGAATGGATTGGAGTAGAATATTGTAGAATAGAATAGAATAGAATGGAGTAGAATAATCTCGAATAGAATCTAATGGAGTAGAATACTCTCGAATAGAATGGAATGGAGTAGAATATTCTAGAATAGAATAGAATATTATAGAATAGAATAGAATGGAGTAGAATATTCCAGAATAGAATAGAATAGAATGGAGTAGAATATTCTAGAATGGAATAGAATGGAGTAGAATATTTTAGAATAGAATAGAATAGATTGGAGTAGAATATTCTAGAATAGAATGGAGTAGAATATTCTAGAATAGAATAGATAAGAATGGAATCGAATGGATTAGAATATTCTAGAATAGAATGGATTGGAGTAGAATATTCTAGAATAGGAAAGAATAGACAAGAATGTAGTAGAATAATCTAGAATAGAATGGAATGGAGTAGAATATTCTAGAATAGATTAGAATATTCTAGAAGAGAATAGAATGGAGTAGAATATTCCAGAATAGAATAGAATAGAACGGAGTAGAATATTATAGTATAGAATAGAATATAAGTGAGTAGGAGTAGAATATTCTAGAATAGAATGGAATGGAATGGAGTAGAATACTCTAGAATAGAATAGAATGGAGTAGAATATTCTAGAATAGAATAGAATGGAGTAGAATATTCTAGAATGGAATAGAATGGATTAGAATGGAGTAGAATATTCTAGAATAGAACAGAATAGAATAGAATAGAATAAAATGGAGTAGAATATTCCAGAATAGAGTGGAATAGAATGGAGTAGGATATTCTCGAATAGAAAGGAGTAGAATGGAGTAGAATATTCTAGACTATAATGGAGTAGAATATTCTAGAATAGAATGGATAGAATAGAATAGAATGGAGTAGAATATTCTAGAATAGAATAGAATAGAATGGAGTAGAATATTCTAGAATAGAATAGGAGTAGAATATTCTAGAATAAAATAGAATGGAGAAGAATTGTTTAGAATATTCTAGAATGGAATGGAATAGAATGGAGTAGGATATTCTAGAATAGAATGGAATAGAATAGAATAGAATGGAGTAGAATATTCTAGAATATATTAGAAAGCAGTAGAATATTCCCGAATAGAATAGAATGGAATGGAGTAGAATATTCGAGAATAGAATAGAATAGAATGGAGTAGCATATTATAGAATAGAATAGATTAGAATTGAGTAGAATATTCAAGAATAGAATGGAAGAGAATGGCGTAGGATATTGTAGAATAGAATGGAATAGATTAGAATAGAATGGAGTACAATATTCTAGAATAGAATAGAATGCAGTACAACATTCCAGAATAGAATAGAATGGAGTACAATATTCTAGAATAGAACAGAATGCAGTAGAATATTCCAGAATGGAATAGAATGGATTGGAGTAGAATATTCCAGAATAGAATAGAATAGAATGGAGTAGAATATTATAGTAAAGAATAGAATAGAATAAAATAGAATAGAATAGGAGTAGAATATTAGAGAATAGAATAGAATGGAGTAGAATATTCTAGAATGGAATAGAATGGAGTAGACTTGAGTGGAATATTCTAGAATATAATGGAATAGAATGGAGTAGGATATTCTATAATGGAATGGAATAGAATAGAATAGATTGGAGTAGAATATACTGAAATAGAATGGAATAAAATAGAATAGTAGAATATTCTAGAATAGAATAGAATAGAATGGAGTAGAATATTCTAAAATGAATGGAATGGAATGGAATGGAATTTAATGGAATGGAGTAGAATATTCTAGAGTAGAATAGAATGGAGTAGAATATTCTAGAATAGAATAGAATCGATTGGAGTAAAATATTCTAGAATAGAATCGAATGGAGTAGAATATTCTAGAATAGAATAGAATAGAATAAAATGGAGTAGAGAATGGAATATAATAGAATAAAATGGAATAGAATATTCGATAATAGAATGGAATCGATTGGAGAAGAATATTCAAGAATAGAATGGAATTGAATGGAGTAGAATATTCCAGAGTATTCTAGAATAGAATGGAATAGAATAGAATAGAATGGAGTAGAATATTCTACAATAGAATACAAGGTAGTAGAATATTCTAGAATAGAATAGAATGGAATAGAATATTCTAGAATTGAATAGAATGCAATAGTATAAAATGGAGTAGAATATTCGATAATAGAATGGAATCGATTGGAGAAGAATATTCAAGAATAGAACGGAATTGAATGGAGTAGAATATTCCAGAGTATTCTAGAATAGAATGGAATAGAATAGAATAGAATGGAGTAGAATATTCTATAATAGAATTCAAGGTAGTAGAATATTCTAGAATAGAATAGAATGGAATAGAATGGAGTAGAACATTCTAGAATAGAATAGAATACAATAAAATAAAATGGAGTACAATATTCGATAATGGAATGGAATCGATTGGAGAAGAGAGCCATTGAAAACAGTTCAATTCCTCCCCTGTCCACTGGGTGGCAGAAGAGTTCTCTGGTATCCGAATTCCAACGTGCTGGCAGAATGTCATGCACACAAATGGCCACTGGGTGGCAGCAGAGAGCTACAGAGAGCAGTCAATTCCTCTATTTTCCACAGGGTGGCGCTAAAGATCTTGTTTCCCAGACTCCAAGTTCAAGCCCCAGACCCTGAGTTCAAGGCCCAGACCTGAGTTCAAGGCCCAGACCCTGAGTTCTAGGGCCAGACCTGAGTTCGAGGCACAGACCGAAATTCCATGCGTAGGTATTGAGTTCAAGCTACACAGCTGAGTTCAAGGCCTAGATCTGGGGTTCAAGCCCCAGGCCCTGAGTTCCAGACCCAAACCTGAGTTCAAGTCCCAGGCCCTAAGTTCAAGGTCCAAACTTGATTTCAAGACTCAGGGCCCGAGTTCAAGGCCTAGGTCCTGAGTTCAAAGGCCAGGCCCCAAGTTTAAGGCCCAGACCTGAGTTCAAAGCCAGAACTGAGTTCGTGGCCCAGGGAACAAGATCAAGGCCCAGACGCTAAGTTCAAGGCCCAGAACAGAGTTCAAGGCCCAAACCTGAAATTAAGGCCCAAGCCACGAGTTTAAGTACCAGGACTGGAATTCCAGGCCCAGGCCCTGAGTTCAAGGCCAAGGCCACGAGTTCAAGGCCTGATTTCAAGTCCCAGGGCCCAGGTTCTACACCAAGGCTTCATGTTCAGGACACAAAATCCAAGTTCAAGGCCAAGGCCCTGAGTTCAAGGCCTGAGTACAAGGTCGAGGCCACGAGATCTAGGCCCAGGCTTTAAGGTCAAAGCCCACACCAGAGTACCAGGCCCAGACCTGGAATTGAAGGCTCAGGTCCAATTTCAAGGCCCATACCTGAGCTCAAGGCCCAGCCCTGTGTTCAAGGCCAGACCTGAGTTCAAGGCCAAGGCTCCCAGTTTAAGGCCCAACCTGAGTTCAAGGCCCTGATCTGGAGTTCAAGACCCAGGCCCTGAGTTCAAGACCCAGACTTGAGTGCAAGGCCAAGGCTGCGGGTTTGAGGCCTGAGTTCAAGGCCTTGGCCACCAGTTCAATGCAAAGACCTTAGTTGAAGGCCAAGACCATGAATTCAAGGCCCAAGGGAACTGAGTTCAAGGACCAAACCCTGAGTTCAAGGCCCAGGATAAACGTCCAAGGCCCAGGCCTGAGTTCAAGTCCCAGGCCCAAACCCGAGTTCAAGGTCCAGATATGGGGCTCAAGGCCCAGGACCTTAGTTTAAGGCCCAGGCCTAGAGTTCAAGTCCCAGGCCCCAAGTTGAAGTTCGAGGCCCTAAGTTTAAGGCCCAAACCCCAGATCAAGTCCCC
>NW_025959040.1:0-37717 GCF_023159225.1 Perognathus longimembris pacificus | reverse complement strand
CAGGTCCTAAATGAGCTTTTTTCTCTGTTCCCTCACCACAATCCAGATTCTTTTGGGGAGTTACCAGTACAGTAACCATACCAGGAAGTACTTAATTTACTAGGCTACTGCTTTTCTTAATCTCAGTGGAGATATTTACTGATAAACAGCTACCTACGCAGCATGCTCAGGTCGTTACTAAATGAGCTTTTATCTCTCTCCCCTCACCAAATATCAGATTCTTCTGAGGAGTTCCCAGTACATTATGCTTTGCCCTGTGTAATTACCTTAACGGGCTCCACTTGTTTTTATTCTCAGAAAGGATAATCGCTGATATACAGCTGCCTACCCCCTACGTAAGTGCAGGTCATTAATGAGCTTTTTTCTCTGTTCCCTCACCAAAATCCAGATTCTTTTGGGGAGTTACCAGTACAGTAACCATACCAGGAAGTAATTAATTTATTAAGCTACTGCTTTTCTTAATCTCAGTGGAGATATTTACTGATAAACAGCTACATACGCAGCATGTGCATGTCGTTCCTAAATGAGCTTTTATCTCTCTCCCCTCACCACAAATCAGATTCTTCTGAGGAGTTCCCAGTACATTATCCTTTCCCCTGTGTAATTACCTTAACAAGCTCCAGGTGTTTTTATTCTCAGAAGGTTTACTCCCCGATATACAGCTGCCTACCCCCTTCGTAAATGCAGGTCCTAAATGAGCTTTTTTCTCTGTTCCCTCACCACAATCCAGATTCTTTTGGGGAGTTACCAGTACAGTAGCAATACCAGGAAGTACTTAATTTATTAAGCTACTGCTTTTCTTAATCTCAGTGGAGATATTTACTGATAAACAGCTACGTACGCATCATGTTCATGTCGTTCCTAAATGAGCTTTTATCTCTCTCCCCTCACCACAAATCAGATTCTTCGGAGGAGTTCCCAGTACATTATCCCTTACCCTGTGTAATTACCTTAACAAACTCCAGCTGTTTTTATTCTCAGAAGGTTTACTCCCTGATATATAGTTGCCTACCACCTTCGTAAGTGCAGGTCCTAAATGAGCTTTTTTCTCTGTTCCCTCACCACAATCCAGATTCTTTTGGGTAGTTACCAATACAGTAACCATACCAGGAAGTACTTAATTTATTAAGCTACTGCTTTTCTTAATCTCAGTGGAGACATTTACTGATAAACAGCTACCTATGCCGCATTTTCATGTCGTTCTTAAATGAGCTTTTTTTTCTCTCCCCTCACCACAAATCAGATTCTTCTGAGGAGTTCCCAGTACATTATCCTTTCCCCTGTGTAATTACCTTAACAATCTCCCGCTGTTTTTATTCTCAGAAGGGATACTCCCTGATATACTGCTGCCTACCCCCTTCGTAAGGGCAGGTCCTAAATGAGCTTTTTCTCTGTTCCCTCACCACAATCCAGGTTCTTTGGGGGAGTTACCAGTACAGTAACCACACCAGGAAGTACTTAATTTATTAAGCTACTGCTTTTCTTAATCTCAGTGGAGATATTTACTGATAAACAGCTACCTACGCAGCATGTTCATGTCGTTCCTAAATGAGCTTTCATCTCTCTCCCCTCACCACAAATCAGATTCTTCTGAGGAGTTCCCAGTACATTATCCTTTCCCCTGTGTAATTACCTTAACAATCTCCAGCTGTTTTTATTCTCAGAAGGGATACTCCCTGATATACTGCTGCCTACCCCCTTCGTAAGGGCAGGTCCTAAATGAGCTTTTTTCTCTGTTCCCTCACCACATTCCAGGTTCTTTGGGGGAGTTACCAGTACAGTAACCATACCAGGAAGTACTTAATTTATTAAGCTACTGCTTTTCTTAATCTCAGTGGAGGTATTTACTGATAAACAGCTACCTACTCAGAATGTTCATGTCGTTCCTAAATGAGCTTTTACCTCTCTCCCCTCACCACAAATCAGATTCTTCTGAGGAGTTCCCAGTACATTATCCTTTCCCCTGTGTAATTACCTTAACAAGCTCCAGCTCTTTTTATTCTCAGAAGGGATACTCCCTGATATACAGCTGCCTACCCCCTTCGAAGGGCAGGTCCTAAATTAGCTTTTTTCCTTGTTCCCTCACCACAATCCAGATTCTTTTGCGGAGTTACCAGTACAGTAACCATACCAGGAAGTACTTAATTTATTAAGGTACTGCTTTTTTTAATCTCAGTGGAGAGATTTACTGATAAATAGCTACGTACGCAGCATGTTCATGTCGTTCCTAAATGAGCTTTTTTCTCTCTCCCCTCACCACAAATCAGATTCTTCTGAGGAGTTCCCAGTATACTATCCTTTCCCCTGTGTAATTACCTTAACAAGCTCCAGCTGTTTTTATTCTCAGAGGTGATACTCCCTGATATACAGCTGCCTACCCCCTTCGTAAGGGCAGGTCCTAAATGAGCTTTTTTCTCTGTTCCCTCACCACAATCCAGATTCTTTTGGGTAGTTACCAGTACAGTAACCATACCAGGAAGTACTTACTTTATTAAGCTACTGCTTTTCTTAATCTCAGTGGAGATATTTACTGATGAACAGCTAACTATGCAACATGTTCATGTCGTTCCTAAATGAGCATTCGTGTCGTTCCTAAATGAGCTTTTATCTCTCTCCCCTCACCACAAATCAGATTCTTCTGAGGAGTTCCCAGTACATTATCCTTTCCCCTGTGTAATTACCTTAACAAGCACCAGCTGTTTTTATTCTCAGAAGTTTTACTCCCTGATATACAGCTGCCTACCCCCTTCGTAAGTGCAGGTCCTAAATGAGCTTTTTTCTCTGTTCCCTCACCACAATCCAGATTCTTTTGGGGAGTTACCAGTACAGTAACCATACCAGGAAGTACTTAATTTACTAGGCTACTGCTTTTCTTAATCTCAGTGGAGATATTTACTGATAAACAGCTACCTACGCAGCATGCTCAGGTCGTTACTAAATGAGCTTTTATCTCTCTCCCCTCACCAAATATCAGATTCTTCTGAGGAGTTCCCAGTACATTATGCTTTGCCCTGTGTAATTACCTTAACGGGCTCCACTTGTTTTTATTCTCAGAAAGGATAATCGCTGATATACAGCTGCCTACCCCCTACGTAAGTGCAGGTCATTAATGAGGTTTTTTCTCTGTTCCCTCACCAAAATCCAGATTCTTTTGGGGAGTTACCAGTACAGTAACCATACCAGGAAGTAATTAATTTATTAAGCTACTGCTTTTCTTAATCTCAGTGGAGATATTTACTGATAAACAGCTACATACGCAGCATGTGCATGTCGTTCCTAAATGAGCTTTTATCTCTCTCCCCTCACCACAAATCAGATTCTTCTGAGGAGTTCCCAGTACATTATCCTTTCCCCTGTGTAATTACCTTAACAAGCTCCAGGTGTTTTTATTCTCAGAAGGTTTACTCCCCAATATACAGCTGCCTACCCCCTTCGTAAATGCAGGTCCTAAATGAGCTTTTTTCTCTGTTCCCTCACCACAATCCAGATTCTTTTGGGGAGTTACCAGTACAGTAGCAATACCAGGAAGTACTTAATTTATTAAGCTACTGCTTTTCTTAATCTCAGTGGAGATATTTACTGATAAACAGCTACGTACGCATCATGTTCATGTCGTTCCTAAATGAGCTTTTATCTCTCTCCCCTCACCACAAATCAGATTCTTCGGAGGAGTTCCCAGTACATTATCCCTTACCCTGTGTAATTACCTTAACAAACTCCAGCTGTTTTTATTCTCAGAAGGTTTACTCCCTGATATATAGTTGCCTACCACCTTCGTAAGTGCAGGTCCTAAATGAGCTTTTTTCTCTGTTCCCTCACCACAATCCAGATTCTTTTGGGTAGTTACCAATACAGTAACCATACCAGGAAGTACTTAATTTATTAAGCTACTGCTTTTCTTAATCTCAGTGGAGACATTTACTGATAAACAGCTACCTATGCCGCATTTTCATGTCGTTCTTAAATGAGCTTTTTTTTCTCTCCCCTCACCACAAATCAGATTCTTCTGAGGAGTTCCCAGTACATTATCCTTTCCCCTGTGTAATTACCTTAACAATCTCCCGCTGTTTTTATTCTCAGAAGGGATACTCCCTGATATACTGCTGCCTACCCCCTTCGTAAGGGCAGGTCCTAAATGAGCTTTTTTCTCTGTTCCCTCACCACAATCCAGGTTCTTTGGGGGAGTTACCAGTACAGTAACCATACCAGGAAGTACTTAATTTATTAAGCTACTGCTTTTCTTAATCTCAGTGGAGGTATTTACTGATAAACAGCTACCTACCCAGAATGTTCATGTCGTTCCTAAATGAGCTTTTACCTCTCTCCCCTCACCACAAATCAGATTCTTCTGAGGAGTTCCCAGTACATTATCCTTTCCCCTGTGTAATTACCTTAACAAGCTCCAGCTCTTTTTATTCTCAGAAGGGATACTCCCTGATATACAGCTGCCTACCCCCTTCGTAAGTGCAGGTCCTAAATTAGCTTTTTTCTCTGTTCCCTCACCACAATCCAGATTCTTTTGCGGAGTTACCAGTACAGTAACCATACCAGGAAGTGCTTAATTTATTAAGGTACTGCTTTTTTTAATCTCAGTGGAGATATTTACTGATAAATAGCTACCTACGCAGCATGTTCATGTCGTTCCTAAATGAGCTTTTTTCTCTCTCCCCTCACCACAAATCAGATTCTTCTGAAGAGTTCCCAGTATACTATCCTTTCCCCTGTGTAATTACCTTAACAAGCTCCAGCTGTTTTTATTCTCAGAGGTGATACTCCCTTATATACAGCTGCCTACCCCCTTCGTAAGTGCAGGTCCTAAATGAGCTTTCTTCTCTGTTCCCTCACCACAATCCCGATTCTTTTGGGTAGTTACCAGTACAGTAACCATACCAGGAAGTACTTACTTTATTAAGCTACTGCTTTTCTTAATCTCAGTGGAGATATTTACTGATAAACAGCTACCTATGCAACATGTTCATGTCGTTCCTAAATGAGCATTCGTGTCGTTCCTAAATGAGCTTTTATCTCTCTCCCCTCACCACAAATCAGATTCTTCTGAGGAGTTCCCAGTACATTATCCTTTCCCCTGTGTAATTACCTTAACAAGCTCCAGCTGTTTTTATTCTCAGAAGGTTTACTCCCTGATATACAGCTGCCTACCCCCTTCGCAAGTGCAGGTCCTAAATGAGCTTTTTTCTCTGTTCCCTCACCACAATCGAGATTCTTTTGGGGAGTTACCAGTACAGTAACCATACCAGGAAGTAATTAATTTACTAGGCTACTGCTTTTCTTAATCTCAGTGGAGATATTTACTGATAAACAACTACCTACGCAGCATGCTCAGGTCGTTACTAAATGAGCTTTTATCTCTCTCCCCTCACCAAATTTCAGATACTTCTGAGGAGTTCCCAGTACATTATCCTTTGCCCTGTGTAATTACCTTAACAAGCTCCAGCTGTTTTTATTCTCAGAAAGGATAATCGCTGATATACAGCTGCCTACCCCCTACGTAAGTGCAGGTCCTTAATGAGCTTTTTTCTCTGTTCCCTCACCACAATCCAGATTCATTTGGGGAGTTACCAGTACAGTAACCATACCAGGAAGTAATTAATTTATTAAGCTACTGCTTTTCTTAATCTCAGTGGAGATATTTACTGATAAACAGCTACATACGCAGCATGTGCATGTCGTTCCTAAATGAGCTTTTATCTCTCTCCCCTCACCACAAATCAGATTCTTCTGAGGAGTTCCCAGTACATTATCCTTTCCCCTGTGTAATTACCTTAACAAGCTCCAGGTGTTTTTATTCTCAGAAGGTTTACTCCCTGATATACAGCTGCCTACCCCCTTAGGAAATGCAGGTCCTAAATGAGCTTTTTTCTCTGTTCCCTCACCACAATCCAGATTCTTTTGGGGAGTTACCAGTACAGTAGCAATACCAGGAAGTACTTAATTTATTAAGCTACTGCTTTTCTTAATCTGAGTGGAGATATTTACTGATAAACAGCTACATACGCAGCATGTTCATGTCGTTCCTTAATGAGCTTTTATCTCTCTCCCCTCACCACAAATCAGATTCTTCTGAGGAGTTCCCAGTACATTATCCTTTCCCCTGTGTAATTACCTTAACAAGCTCCAGCTGTTTTTATTCTCAGAAGGTTTACTCCCTGATATACAGCTGCCTACCCCATTCGTAAGTGCAAGTCCGAAATGAGCTTTTTTCTCTGTTCCCTCACCACAATCCATATTCTTTTGGGGAGTTACCAGTACAGTAACCACACCAGGAAGTACTTAATTTATTAAGCTACTGCTTTTCTTAATCTTAGTGGAGATATTTACTGATAAACAGCTAACTACGCAGCATGTTCATGTCGTTCCTAAATGAGCTTTCATCTCTCTCCCCTCACCACAAATCAGATTCTTCTGAGGAGTTCCCAGTACATTATCCTTTCCCCTGTGTAATTACCTTAACAAGCTCCAGCTGTTTTTATTCTCACAAGGTTTACTCCCTGATATACAGCTGCCTACCCCCTTCGTAAGTGCAGGTCTTAAATGAGCTTTTTTCTCTGTTCCCTCAACACAATCCAGATTCATTTGGGGAGTTACCAGTACAGTAACCATACCAGGAAGTTCTTAATTTATTAAGCTACTGCTTTTCTTATTCTCAGTGGAGATATTTACTGATAAACAGCTATCTACGCAGCATGTTCATGTCGTTCCTAAATGAGCTTTTATCTCTCTCCCATCACAACAAATCAGATTCTTCTGAGGAGTTCCCAGTACATTATCCTTTCCCCTGTGTAATTACCTTAACAAGCTCCAGCTGTTTTTATTCTCAGAGGTGATACTCCCTGATATACAGCTGCCTACCCCCTTCGTAAGTGCAGGTCCTAAATGAGCTTTCTTCTCTGTTCCCTCACCACAATCCAGATTCTTTTGGGGAGTTACCAGTACAGTAACCATACCAGGAAGTACTTACTTTATTAAGCTACTGCATTTCTTAATCACAGTGGAGATATTTACTGATAAACAGCTACCTATGCAACATATTCATGTCGTTCCTAAATGAGCATTCGTGTCGTTACTAAATGAGCTTTTATCTCTCTCCCCTCACCAAATATCAGATTCTTCTCAGGAGTTCCCAGTACATTATGCTTTGCCCTGTGTAATTACCTTAACAAGCTCCACCTGTTTTTATTCTCAGAAGGGATACTCCCTGATATACAGCTGCCTACCCCCTTCGTAAGTGCAGGTCCTAAATGAGCTTTTTTCTCTGTTCCCTCACCACAATCCAGATTCTTTTGGGGAGTTACCAGTACAGTAACCATACCAGGAATTACTTAATTTATTACGCTACTGCTTTTCTTAATCTCAGTGGAGATATTTACTGATAAACAGCTACGTACGCAGCATGTTCATGTCGTTCTTATGAGCTTTTATCTCTCTCCTCTCACCACAAATCAGATTCTTCTGAGGAGTTCCCAGTACATTATCCTTTCCGTGTGTAATTTCCTTAACAAGCTCCAGCTGTTTTTATTCTCAGAAGGTTTACTCCCTGATATACAACTGCCTACCCCCTTCGTAAGTGCAGGTCCTAAATGAGCTTTTTTCTCTGTTCCCTCACCACAATCCATATTCTTTCGGGGAGTGACCAGTACAGTAACCATACCAGGAAGTACTTAATTTATTAAGCTACTGCTTTTCTTAATTTCAGTAGAGATATTTACTGATAAACAGCAACCTACGCAGCATGTTCATGTCGTTCCTAAATGAGCTTTTATCTCTCTCCCCTCACCACAAATCAGATTCTTCTGAGGAGTTCCCAGGAAATTATCCTTTCCCCTGTGTAATTTCCTTAACAAGCTCCAGCTGTTTTTATTCTCAGAAGGTTTACTCCCTGATATACAACTGCCTACCCCCTTCGTTAGTGCAGTTCCTCAATGAACTTTTTTCTCTGTTCCCTCACCACAATCCAGATTCATTTGGGGAGTTACCAGTACAGTAACCAT
This sequence comes from Perognathus longimembris pacificus, assembly GCF_023159225.1. Classification (NCBI taxonomy): domain Eukaryota; kingdom Metazoa; phylum Chordata; class Mammalia; order Rodentia; family Heteromyidae; genus Perognathus; species Perognathus longimembris. Next base: position 29,708 of record NW_025959040.1, on the reverse strand, counting down.
ACCAGGAATTACTTAATTAATTAAGCTACTGCTTTTCTTAATCTCAGTGGAGATATTTACTGATAAACAGCTATGTACGCAGCATGTTCATGTCGTTCCTAAATGAGCTTTTATCTCTCTCCCCTCACCACAAATCAGATTCTTCTGAGGAGGTCCCAGTACATTATCCTTTCCCCTGTGTAATTACCTTAACAAGCTCCAGCTGTTTTTATTCTCAGAAGGTTTACTCCCTGATATACAGCTGCCTACCCCCTTCGTACGTGCAGGTCCTAAATGACCTTTTTTCTCCGTTCCCTCACCACAATCCAGATTCTTTTGGGGAGTTACCAGTACAGTAACCATACCAGGAAGTACTTAATTTATTAAGCTACTGCTTTCTTAATCTCAGTGGAGATATTTACTGATAAACATCTACGTATGCAGCATGTTCATGTCGTTCCTAAATGAGCTTTTATCTCTCTCCCCTCACCACAAATCAGATTCTTCTGAGGAATTCCCAGTACATTATCCTTTCCCCTGTGTAATTACCTTAACAAGCTCCAGCTGTTTTTATTCTCAGAAGGTTTACTCTCTGATGTACAACTGCCTACATCCTTCGTAAGTGCAGGTCCTCAATGAGCTTTTTTCTCTGTTCCATCACCACAATCCGGATTCTTTTGGGGACTTACCAGTACAGTAAGCATACCAGGAAGTACTTAATTTATTAGCTACTGCTTTTCTTAATTTCAGTGGAGATATTTACTGATAAACAGCTACCTACGCAGCATGTTCATGTCGTTCCTAAATGAGCTTTTATCTCTCTCCCCTCACCACAAATCAGATTCTTCTGAGGAGTTCCCAGTACATTACCCTTTCCCCTGTGTAATTACCTTTACAAGCTCCAGCTGTTTTTATTCTCAGAAGGTTTACTCCCTGATATACAGCTGCCTACCCCCTTCGTAAGTGCAGGTCATAAATGAGCTTTTTTCTCTGTTCCCTGACAACAATCCAGATTCTTTTGGGGAGTTACCAGTACAGTAACCATACCAGGAAGTACTTAATTTATTAAGCTACTGCTTTCTTAATCTCAGTGGAGATATTTACTGATAAACAGCTACCTAAGCAGCATGTTCATGTCGTTCCTAAATGAGCTTTTATCTCTCTCCCCTCACCACAAATCAGATTCTTCTGAGGAGTTCCCAGTACATTATCCTTTCCCCTGTGTAATTACCTTAACAAGCTCCAGCTGTTTTTACTCTCAGAAGGTTTACTCCCTGAAATACTGCTCCCTCCCCCCTTCGTAACTGCAGGTCCTAAATGAGCTTTTTTCTCTGTTCCCTCACCACAATGCAGATTCTTTTGGGGAGTAGCCAGTACAGTAACAATACCAGGAATTACTTAATTTATTAAGCTACTGCTTTTCTTAATCTCAGTGGAGATATTTACTGATAAACAGCTACGTACGCAGCATGTTCATGTCGTTCCTAAATGAGCTTTTATCTATCTCCCCTGACCACAAATCAGATTCTTCTGAGGAGTTCCCAGTACATTACCCTTTCCCCTGTGTAATTACCTTAACAAGCTCCAGCTGTTTTTATTCTCAGAAGGTTTACTCCTTGATATACAGCTGCCTACCCCCTTCGTAAGTGCAGGTCCTAAATGAGCGTTTTTCTCTGTTACCTCACCACTATCCAGATTCTTTTGGGGAGTTACCAGTACAGTAACCATACCAGGAAGTACTTAATTTATTAAGCTACTGCTTTTCTTAATCTCTGTGGAGATATTTACTGATGAAAAGCTACCTACGCAGCATGTTCATGTCGTTCCTAAATGAGCTTTTATCTCTATCCCCTCAACACAAATCAGATTCTTCTGAGGAGTTCCCAGTACATTATCCTTTCCCCTGTGTATTACCTTAACAAGCTCCTGCTGTTTTTATTCTCAGAAGGTTTACTCCCTGATATACAGCTGCCTACGCCCTTCGTAAGTGGAGGTCCTAAATGAGCTTTTTTCTCTGTTCCCTCACCAAAATCCAGATTCTTTTGGGGAGTTACCAGTACAGTAACCATACCAGGAAGTACGTAATTTATTCAGCTACTGCTTTTCTTAATCTCAGTCGAGATATGTACTGATAAACAGCTACCTAGGCAGCATGTTCATGTCGTTCCTAAATGAGCTTTTATCTCTCTCCCCTCACCACAATCCAGATTCTCTTGGCGAGTTACCAGTACAGTATCCATACCTGGAAGTACTTAATTTATTAAGCTACTGCTTTTCTTAATCTCAGTGGAGATATTTACTGATAAACAGCTACGTATGCAGCATGTTCATGTCGTTCCTAAATGAGCTTTTATCTCTCTCCCCTCACGACAAATCAGATTCTTCTGAGGAATTCCCAGTACATTATCCTTTCCCCTGTGTAATTACCTTAACAAGCTCCAGCTGTTTTTATTCTCAGATGGGATACTCCCTGATATACAGCTGCCAACCCCCTTGGTAAGTGCAGGTCCTAACTGAGCTTTTTTCTCTGTTCCCCTCACCATAATCCAGATTCTTTTGGGGAGTTACCAGTACAGTAACCATACCAGGAAGTACTTAATTTATTAAGATACTGCTTTTCTTAATCTCAGTGGAGATATTTACTGATAAACAGCTACCTACTCAGCATGTTCATGTCGTTCCTAAATGAGCTTTTATCTCTCTCCCCTCACAACAAATCAGATTCTTCTGAGGAGTTCCCAGTACATTATCCTTTCCCCTGTGTAATTACCTTAACAAGCTCCAGCTGTTTTTATTCTCAGAAGGTTTACTCCCAGATATACAGCTGCCTACCCCCTTCGTAAGTGCAGGTCCTAAATTTGCTTTTTTATCTGTTCCCTCACCACAATCCAGATTCTTTTGGGGAGTTAAAAGTACAGTAACCATACCAGGAAGTACTTAATTTATTAAGCTACTGCTTTTCTTAATCTCTGTGGAGATATTTACTGATGAAAAGATACCTACGCAGCATGTTCATGTCGTTCCTAAATGAGCTTTTATCTCTCTCCCCTCACCACAAATCAGATTCTTCTGAGGAGTTCCCAGTACATTATCCTTTCCCCTGTGTAATTACCTTAACAAGCTCCAGCTGTTTTTATTCTCAGAAGGTTACTGATATACAGCTACCTACCCATTCGTAAGTGTCGTTCCTAAATGAGCTTTTTTCTCTCCCCTCACCACAAATCAGATTCTTCTGGGGAGTTCCCAGTACAGTATCCTTTCCCCTGTGTAATTACCTTAACAAGCTCTGCTTTTTATTCTCAGAATATTTACTGATATACAGCTGCCTACCCCCTTCGTATGCAGTCCTAAATGAGCTTTTTTCTCTGTTCCCTCACCACAATCCAGATTCTTTTGAGGAGTTACCAGTACAGTATCCTTTCCAGGAAGTTACTTAATTTATTAAGCTACTGCTTTTTAATCTCAGTGGAGATATTTACTGATAACAGCTACCTACGCCCTTCATGTTCATGTCGTTCCTAAATGAGCTTTTTTCTCTCCCTCACCACAAATCAGATTCTTTTGGGGAGTTCCCAGTACAGTATCCATACCAGTGTAATACCTTAACAAAGATCCAGCTGTTTTTATTCTCAGAGATATTTACTCCCTGATATAACAGCTACCTACCAGCATTCGTAAGTGCAGGTCCTAAATGAGCTTTTTCTCTCTGTTCCCCTCACAACAATCAGATTCTTTGGGAGTTACCAGTACAGTAACCATACCAGGAAGTTACTTAATTTATTAAGCTACTGCTTTTCTTAATCTCAGTGGTTTACTGATAAACAGCTACCTATGCCCATTCGTAAGTGCGTCCTAAATGAGCTTTTTTTCTCTCCCTCACCACAAATCAGATTCTTCTGAGGAGTTCCCAGTACATTATCCTTTCCCCTGTGTAATTACCTTAACACTGCTGTTTTTATTCTCAGTGGAGATACTCCCTGATATACAGCTGCCTACCCCCTTCGTCAGGTCCTAAATGAGCTTTTTTCTCTGTTCCCTCACCACAATCAGATTCTTTGGAGTTACCAGTACAGTAACCATACCAGGAAGTACCTTAATTTAAGCTACTGCTTTTCTTAATCTCAGTGTATTTACTGATAAACAGCTACCTACCCAGTAAGTGCAGGTCCTAAATGAGCTTTTTCTCTCCCCTCACCACAATTGAGATTCTTCTTGGGAGTTCCCAGTACATTATCCTACCAGTGTAATTACCTTAATTTATTAAGCTCCACTGCTTTTTTATTCTCAGAAGGGATACTCTGATATACAGCTGCCTACGCCATTCGTAAGTGCAGGTCCTAAATGAGCTTTTATCTCTCTGTTCCCTCACCACAATCCAGATTCTTTTGAGGAGTTACCAGTACAGTAACCATACCAGGAAGTGTAATTTATTAAGCTACTGCTTTTTTTAATCTCAGTGGAGATATTTACTGATAAAGCTGCTACCTTCGCAGCATGCATGTCGTTAAATGAGCTTTTTTCTCTCTCCCTCACCACAAATCAGATTCTTCTGGGGAGTTCCCAGTAACTATCCTTTCCAAGTGTAATTACCTTAACAAGCTCCAGCTGTTTTTATTCTCAGTGGAGATACTTTATATACAGCTGCCTACCCCCTTCGTAAGTCAGGTCCTAATGAGCTTTATCTCTCCCTCACCACAATCAGATTCTTTGGGAGTTACCAGTACATTATCCATACCAGGAAGTACTTAACAAAGCTACTGCTTTTCTTAATCTCAGTGGAGATATTTACTGATAAACAGCTGCCTACCCATTCGTAAGTGCAGGTCCCTAAATGAGCTTTTATCTCTCTCCCCTCACCACAAATCAGATTCTTCTGAGGAGTTCCCAGTACATTATCCTTTCCCCTGTGTAATTACCTTAACAAGCTCCAGCTGTTTTTATTCTCAGAAGGTTTACTCCCTGATATACAGCTGCCTACCCCCTTCATGTGCAGTTCCTAAATGAGCTTTTTTCTCTGTTCCCTCACCACAATCCAGATTCTTTTGGGGAGTTACCAGTACAGTAACCATACCAGGAAGTACTTAATTTATTAAGCTACTGCTTTTCTTAATCTCAGTGGAGATATTTACTGATAAACAGCTACGTATGCAGCATGTTCAGGTCGTTCCTAAATGAGCTTTTATCTCTCTCCCCTCACCACAAATCAGATTCTTCTGAGGAGTTCCCAGTACATTATCCTTTCCCCTGTGTAATTACCTTAACAAGCTCAGCTGTTTTTATTCTCAGAAGGTTTACTCCCTGATATACAGCTGCCTACCCCCTTCGTAAGTGCAGGTCCTAAATGAGCTTTTTTCTCTGTTCCCTCACCACAATCCAGATTCTTTTGGGGAGTTACCAGTACAGTAACCATACCAGGAAGTACTTAATTTATTAAGCTACTGCTTTTCTTAATCTCAGTGGAGATATTTACTGATAAACAGCTACGTATGCAGCATGTTCATGTCGTTCCTAAATGAGCTTTTATCTCTCTCCCCTCACCACAAATCAGATTCTTCTGAGGAGTTCCCAGTACATTATCCTTTCCCCTGTGTAATTACCTTAACAAGCTCCAGCTGTTTTTATTCTCAGAAGGTTTACTCCCTGATATACAGCTGCCTACCCCTTCGGAAATGCAGGTCCTAAATGAGCTTTTTTCTCTGTTCCCTCACCACAATCCAGATTCTTTTGGGGAGTTACCAGTACAGTAGCAATACCAGGAAGTACTTAATTTATTAAGCTACTGCTTTTCTTAATCTGAGTGGAGATATTTACTGATAAACAGCTACATACGCAGCATGTTCATGTCGTTCCTTAATGAGCTTTTATCTCTCTCCCCTCACCACAAATCAGATTCTTCTGAGGAGTTCCCAGTACATTATCCTTTCCCCTGTGTAATTACCTTAACAAGCTCCAGCTGTTTTTATTCTCAGAAGGTTTACTCCCTGATATACAGCTGCCTACCCCATTCGTAAGTGCAAGTCCGAAATGAGCTTTTTTCTCTGTTCCCTCACCACAATCCAGATTCTTTTGGGGAGTTACCAGTACAGTAACCACACCAGGAAGTACTTAATTTATTAAGCTACTGCTTTTCTTAATCTTAGTGGAGATATTTACTGATAAACAGCTAACTACGCAGCATGTTCATGTCGTTCCTAAATGAGCTTTCATCTCTCTCCCCTCACCACAAATCAGATTCTTCTGAGGAGTTCCCAGTACATTATCCTTTCCCCTGTGTAATTACCTTAACAAGCTCCAGCTGTTTTTATTCTCACAAGGTTTACTCCCTGATATACAGCTGCCTACCCCCTTCGTAAGTGCAGGTCTAAATGAGCTTTTTTCTCTGTTCCCTCAACACAATCCAGATTCATTTGGGGAGTTACCAGTACAGTAACCATACCAGGAAGTTCTTAATTTATTAAGCTACTGCTTTTCTTATTCTCAGTGGAGATATTTACTGATAAACAGCTATCTACGCAGCATGTTCATGTCGTTCCTAAATGAGCTTTTATCTCTCTCCCATCACAACAAATCAGATTCTTCTGAGGAGTTCCCAGTACATTATCCTTTCCCCTGTGTAATTACCTTAACAAGCTCCAGCTGTTTTTATTCTCAGAGGTGATACTCCCTGATATACAGCTGCCTACCCCCTTCGTAAGTGCAGGTCCTAAATGAGCTTTCTTCTCTGTTCCCTCACCACAATCCAGATTCTTTTGGGGAGTTACCAGTACAGTAACCATACCAGGAAGTACTTACTTTATTAAGCTACTGCATTTCTTAATCACAGTGGAGATATTTACTGATAAACAGCTACCTATGCAACATATTCATGTCGTTCCTAAATGAGCATTCGTGTCGTTACTAAATGAGCTTTTATCTCTCTCCCCTCACCAAATATCAGATTCTTCTCAGGAGTTCCCAGTACATTATGCTTTGCCCTGTGTAATTACCTTAACAAGCTCCACCTGTTTTTATTCTCAGAAGGGATACTCCCTGATATACAGCTGCCTACCCCCTTCGTAAGTGCAGGTCCTAAATGAGCTTTTTTCTCTGTTCCCTCACCACAATCCAGATTCTTTTGGGGAGTTACCAGTACAGTAACCATACCAGGAATTACTTAATTTATTACGCTACTGCTTTTCTTAATCTCAGTGGAGATATTTACTGATAAACAGCTACGTACGCAGCATGTTCATGTCGTTCTTATGAGCTTTTATCTCTCTCCTCTCACCACAAATCAGATTCTTCTGAGGAGTTCCCAGTACATTATCCTTTCCGTGTGTAATTTCCTTAACAAGCTCCAGCTGTTTTTATTCTCAGAAGGTTTACTCCCTGATATACAACTGCCTACCCCCTTCGTAAGTGCAGGTCCTAAATGAGCTTTTTTCTCTGTTCCCTCACCACAATCCATATTCTTTCGGGGAGTGACCAGTACAGTAACCATACCAGGAAGTACTTAATTTATTAAGCTACTGCTTTTCTTAATTTCAGTAGAGATATTTACTGATAAACAGCAACCTACGCAGCATGTTCATGTCGTTCCTAAATGAGCTTTTATCTCTCTCCCCTCACCACAAATCAGATTCTTCTGAGGAGTTCCCAGGAAATTATCCTTTCCCCTGTGTAATTTCCTTAACAAGCTCCAGCTGTTTTTATTCTCAGAAGGTTTACTCCCTGATATACAACTGCCTACCCCCTTCGTTAGTGCAGTTCCTCAATGAACTTTTTTCTCTGTTCCCTCACCACAATCCAGATTCATTTGGGGAGTTACCAGTACAGTAACCATACCAGGAATTACTTAATTAATTAAGCTACTGCTTTTCTTAATCTCAGTGGAGATATTTACTGATAAACAGCTATGTACGCAGCATGTTCATGTCGTTCCTAAATGAGCTTTTATCTCTCTCCCCTCACCACAAATCAGATTCTTCTGAGGAGGTCCCAGTACATTATCCTTTCCCCTGTGTAATTACCTTAACAAGCTCCAGCTGTTTTTATTCTCAGAAGGTTTACTCCCTGATATACAGCTGCCTACCCCCTTCGTACGTGCAGGTCCTAAATGACCTTTTTTCTCCGTTCCCTCACCACAATCCAGATTCTTTTGGGGAGTTACCAGTACAGTAACCATACCAGGAAGTACTTAATTTATTAAGCTACTGCTTTCTTAATCTCAGTGGAGATATTTACTGATAAACATCTACGTATGCAGCATGTTCATGTCGTTCCTAAATGAGCTTTTATCTCTCTCCCCTCACCACAAATCAGATTCTTCTGAGGAATTCCCAGTACATTATCCTTTCCCCTGTGTAATTACCTTAACAAGCTCCAGCTGTTTTTATTCTCAGAAGGTTTACTCTCTGATGTACAACTGCCTACATCCTTCGTAAGTGCAGGTCCTCAATGAGCTTTTTTCTCTGTTCCATCACCACAATCCGGATTCTTTTGGGGACTTACCAGTACAGTAAGCATACCAGGAAGTACTTAATTTATTAGCTACTGCTTTTCTTAATTTCAGTGGAGATATTTACTGATAAACAGCTACCTACGCAGCATGTTCATGTCGTTCCTAAATGAGCTTTTATCTCTCTCCCCTCACCACAAATCAGATTCTTCTGAGGAGTTCCCAGTACATTACCCTTTCCCCTGTGTAATTACCTTTACAAGCTCCAGCTGTTTTTATTCTCAGAAGGTTTACTCCCTGATATACAGCTGCCTACCCCCTTCGTAAGTGCAGGTCATAAATGAGCTTTTTTCTCTGTTCCCTGACAACAATCCAGATTCTTTTGGGGAGTTACCAGTACAGTAACCATACCAGGAAGTACTTAATTTATTAAGCTACTGCTTTCTTAATCTCAGTGGAGATATTTACTGATAAACAGCTACCTAAGCAGCATGTTCATGTCGTTCCTAAATGAGCTTTTATCTCTCTCCCCTCACCACAAATCAGATTCTTCTGAGGAGTTCCCAGTACATTATCCTTTCCCCTGTGTAATTACCTTAACAAGCTCCAGCTGTTTTTACTCTCAGAAGGTTTACTCCCTGAAATACTGCTCCCTCCCCCCTTCGTAACTGCAGGTCCTAAATGAGCTTTTTTCTCTGTTCCCTCACCACAATGCAGATTCTTTTGGGGAGTAGCCAGTACAGTAACAATACCAGGAATTACTTAATTTATTAAGCTACTGCTTTTCTTAATCTCAGTGGAGATATTTACTGATAAACAGCTACGTACGCAGCATGTTCATGTCGTTCCTAAATGAGCTTTTATCTATCTCCCCTGACCACAAATCAGATTCTTCTGAGGAGTTCCCAGTACATTACCCTTTCCCCTGTGTAATTACCTTAACAAGCTCCAGCTGTTTTTATTCTCAGAAGGTTTACTCCTTGATATACAGCTGCCTACCCCCTTCGTAAGTGCAGGTCCTAAATGAGCGTTTTTCTCTGTTACCTCACCACTATCCAGATTCTTTTGGGGAGTTACCAGTACAGTAACCATACCAGGAAGTACTTAATTTATTAAGCTACTGCTTTTCTTAATCTCTGTGGAGATATTTACTGATGAAAAGCTACCTACGCAGCATGTTCATGTCGTTCCTAAATGAGCTTTTATCTCTCTCCCCTCACCACAATCCAGATTCTTCTTGGGAGTTACCAGTACAGTATCCATACCTGGAAGTACTTAATTTATTAAGCTACTGCTTTTCTTAATCTCAGTGGAGATATTTACTGATAAACAGCTACCTACGCAGCATGTTCATGTCGTTCCTAAATGAGCTTTTATCTCTCTCCCTCACACAAATCAGATTCTTCTGAGGAGTTCCCAGTACATTATCCTTTCCCCTGTGTAATTACCTTAACAAGCTCCAGCTGTTTTTATTCTCAGATGGATACTCCCTGATATACAGCTGCCACCCCCTTGGTAAGTGCAGGTCCTAAATGAGCTTTTTTCTCTGTTCCCTCACCACAATCCAGATTCTTTGGGGAGTTACCAGTACAGTAACCATACCAGGAAGTACTTAATTTATTAAGCTACTGCTTTTCTTAATCTCAGTGGAGATATTTACTGATAAACAGCTACCTACTCAGCATGTTCATGTCGTTCCTAAATGAGCTTTTATCTCTCTCCCCTCACACAAATCAGATTCTTCTGAGGAGTTCCCAGTACATTATCCTTTCCCCTGTGTAATTACCTTAACAAGCTCCAGCTGTTTTTATTCTCAGAAGGTTTACTCCCTGATATACAGCTGCCTACCCCCTTCGTAAGTGCAGGTCCTAAATGAGCTTTTTTCTCTGTTCCCTCACCACAATCCAGATTCTTTTGGGGAGTTACCAGTACAGTAACCATACCAGGAAGTACTTAATTTATTAAGCTACTGCTTTTCTTAATCTCAGTGGAGATATTTACTGATAAACAGCTACCTACTCAGCATGTTCATGTCGTTCCTAAATGAGCTTTTATCTCTCTCCCCTCACAACAAATCAGATTCTTCTGAGGAGTTCCCAGTACATTATCCTTTCCCCTGTGTAATTACCTTAACAAGCTCCAGCTGTTTTTATTCTCAGAAGGTTTACTCCCAGATATACAGCTGCCTACCCCCTTCGTAAGTGCAGGTCCTAAATGAGCTTTTTTCTCTGTTCCCTCACCACAATCCAGATTCTTTTGGGGAGTTAAGTACAGTAACCATACCAGGAAGTACTTAATTTATTAAGCTACTGCTTTTCTTAATCTCAGTGGAGATATTTACTGATAAACAGCTACCTACGCAGCATGTTCATGTCGTTCCTAAATGAGCTTTTATCTCTCTCCCCTCACCACAAATCAGATTCTTCTGAGGAGTTCCCAGTACATTATCCTTTCCCCTGTGTAATTACCTTAACAAGCTCCAGCTGTTTTTATTCTCAGAAGGTTTACTCCCTGATATACAGCTGCCTACCCCCTTCGTAAGTGCAGGTCCTAAATGAGCTTTTTTCTCTGTTCCCTCACCAAATCCAGATTCTTTTGGGGAGTTACCAGTACAGTAACCATACCAGGAAGTACTTAATTTATTAAGCTACTGCTTTTCTTAATCTCAGTGGAGATATTTACTGATAAACAGCTACCTACGCAGCATGTTCATGTCGTTCCTAAATGAGCTTTTATCTCTCTCCCCTCACCACAAATCAGATTCTTCTGAGGAGTTCCCAGTACATTATCCTTTCCCCTGTGTAATTACCTTAACAAGCTCCAGCTGTTTTTATTCTCAGAAGGTTTACTCCCTGATATACAGCTGCCTACCCCTTCGTAAGTGCAGGTCCTAAATGAGCTTTTTTCTCTGTTCCCTCACCACAATCCAGATTCTTTTGGGGAGTTACCAGTACAGTAACCATACCAGGAAGTACTTAATTTATTAAGCTACTGCTTTTCTTAATCTCAGTGGAGATATTTACTGATAAACAGCTACCTACGCAGCATGTTCATGTCGTTCTTAAATGAGCTTTTATCTCTCTCCCCTCACGACAAATCAGATTCTTCTGAGGAGTTCCCAGTACATTATCCTTTCCCCTGTGTAATTACCTTAACAAGCTCCAGCTGTTTTTATTCTCAGAAGGTTTACTCCCTGATATACAGCTGCCTACCCCCTTCGTAAGTGCAGGTCCTAAATGAGCTTTTTTCTCTGTTCCCTCACCACAATCCAGATTCTTTTGGGGAGTTACCCGTACAGTAACCATACCAGGAAGTACTTAATTTATTAAGCTACTGCTTTTCTTAATCTCAGTGGAGATATTTACTGATAAACAGCTACCTACGCAGCATGTTCATGTCGTTCCTAAATGAGCTTTTATCTCTCTCCCCTCACCACAAATCAGATTCTTCTGAGGAGTTCCCAGTACATTATCCTTTCCACCTGTGTAATTACCTTAACAAGCTCCAGCTGTTTTTATTCTCAGAAGGTTTACTCCCTGATATACAGCTGCCTACCCCCTTCGTAAGTGCAGGTCCTAAATGAGCTTTTTTCTCTGTTCCCTCACCACAATCCAGATTCTTTTGGGGAGTTACCAGTACAGTAACCATACCAGGAAGTACTTAATTTATTAAGCTACTGCTTTTCTTAATCTCAGTGGAGATATTTACTGATAAACAGCTACCTACGCAGCATGTTCATGTCGTTCCTAAATGAGCTTTTATCTCTCTCCCCTCACCACAAATCAGATTCTTCTGAGGAGTTCCCAGTACATTATCCTTTCCCCTGTGTAATTACCTTAACAAGCTCCAGCTGTTTTTATTCTCAGAAGGTTTACTCCCTGATATACAGCTGCCTACCCCTTCGTAAGTGCAGGTCCTAAATGAGCTTTTTTCTCTGTTCCCTCACCACAATCCAGATTCTTTTGGGGAGTTACCAGTACAGTAACCATACCAGGAAGTACTTAATTTATTAAGCTACTGCTTTTCTTAATCTCAGTGGAGATATTTACTGATAAACAGCTACCTACGCAGCATGTTCATGTCGTTCCTAAATGAGCTTTTTTCTCTCCCTCACCACAAATCAGATTCTTCTGAGGAGTTCCCAGTACATTATCCTTTCCAGTGTAATTACCTTAACAAGCTCTGCTTTTTTATTCTCAGAAGGTTTTACTGATAAACAGCTACTATGTAAGTGCAGGTCCTAAATGAGCTTTTTTCTCTGTTCCCTCACCACAATCAGATTCTTTTGGGGAGTTCCCAGTACATAACCATTTCCAGTGTAATTATTAACAAGCTACTGCTTTTCTTAATCTCAGTGGAGATATTTACTGATAACAGCTACGCCTACCCATGTTCATGTCGTTCCTAAATGAGCTTTTATCTCTCTCCCCTCACCACAAATCAGATTCTTCTGAGGAGTTCCAGTACATTATCCTTTCCCCTGTGTAATTACCTTAACAAGCTCCAGCTGTTTTTATTCTCAGTGGAGATACTTACTGATAAACAGCTACCTATGCAGCATGTTCATGTCGTCCTAAATGAGCTTTTTCTCTCTCCCTCACCACAAATCCAGATTCTTTGGGGAGTTACCAGTACAGTAACCTACCAGGAATTACTTAATTTATTAAGCTACTGCTTTTCTAATCTCAGTGGAAGGTTTACTGATAAACAGCTACCTACCAGCATTCGTAAGTCAGTCCTAAATGAGCTTTTTTCTCTGTTCCCTCACCACAATCCAGATTCTTTTGGGGAGTTACCAGTACAGTATCCATACCAGGAAGTACTTAATTTATTAAGCTACTGCTTTTCTTAATTCAGTGGAGATATTTCTGATAAACAGCTACCTACGCAGCATGTTCATGCGTTCCTAAATGAGCTTTATCTCTCTCCCCTCACCACAAATCAGATTCTTCTGAGGAGTTACCAGTACATTATCCTTTCCCCTGTGTAATTACCTTAACAAGCTCCACTGTTTTTATTCTCAGAAGGGATACTCCCTGATATACAGCTGCCTACCCCCTTGTAAGTGCAGGTCCTAAATGAGCTTTTTCTCTGTTCCCTCACCACAATCCAGATTCTTTTGGGGAGTTACCAGTACAGTAACCATACCAGGAATTACTTAATTTATTAGTACTGCTTTTTTAATCTCAGTGCAGATATTTACTGATAAACAGCTACCTACGCAGCATGTTCATGTCGTTCCTAAATGAGCTTTTATCTCTCTCCCCTCACCACAAATCAGATTCTTCTGAGGAGTTCCCAGTACATTATCCTTTCCCCTGTGTAATTACCTTAACAAGCTCCAGCTGTTTTTATTCTCAGAAGGTTTACTCCCTGATATACAGCTGCCTACCCCTTCGTAAGTGCAGGTCCTAAATGAGCTTTTTTATCTGCTCCCTCACCACAATCCAGATTCTTTTGGGGAGTTAAGTACAGTAACCATACCAGGAAGTACTTAATTTATTAAGCTACTGCTTTTCTTAATCTCAGTGGAGATATTTACTGATAAACAGCTACCTACGCAGCATGTTCATGTCGTTCCTAAATGAGCTTTTATCTCTCTCCCCTCACCACAAATCAGATTCTTCTGATGGAGTTCCCAGTACATTATCCTTTCCTGTGTAATTACCTTAACAAGCCCCAGCTGTTTTTATTCTCAGAATGTTTACTCCCTGATAATACAACTGCCTACCCCCTTCGTAAGTGCAGGTCCTAAATGAGCTTTTTTCTCTGTTCCCTCACCACAATCAGATTCTTTTGGGGAGTTACCAGTACAGTAACCATACCAGGAATACTTAATTTATTAAGCTACTGCTTTTTTAATCTCAGTGGAGATATTTACTGATAAACAGCTACCTACGCAGCATGTTCATGTCGTTCCTAAATGAGCTTTTATCTCTCTCCCCTCACACAAATCAGATTCTTTCTTAGGAGTTCCCAGTACATTATCCTTTCCCCTGTGTAATTACCTTAACAAGCTCCAGCTGTTTTTATTCTCAGAAGGTTTACTCCCTGATATACAGCTGCCTACCCCCTTCGTAAGTGCAGGTCCTAAATGAGCTTTTTTCTCTGTTCCCTCACCACAATCCAGATTCTTTTGGGGAGTTACCAGTACAGTAACCATACCAGGAAGTACTTAATTTATTAAGCTACTGCTTTTCTAATTCTCAGTGGAGATATTTACTGATAAACAGCTACCTACCAGCATGTTCATGTCGTTCCTAAATGAGCTTTTATCTCTCTCCCCTCACCACAAATCAGATTCTTCTGAGGAGTTCCCAGTACATTATCCTTTCCTCTGTGTAATTACCTTAACAAGCTCCAGCTGTTTTTATTCTCAGAAGGTTTACTCCCTGATATACAGCTGCCTACCCCCTTCGTAAGTGCAGGTCCTAAATGAGCTTTTTCTCTGTTCCCTCACCACAATCCAGATTCTTTTGGGGAGTTACCAGTACAGTATCCATACCAGGAAGTACTTAATTTATTAAGCTACTGCTTTTCTTAATCTCAGTGGAGATATTTACTGATAAACAGCTACATACGCAGCATGTTCATGTCGTTCCTAAATGAGCTTTTATCTCTCTCCCCTCACCACAAATCAGATTCTTCTGAGGAGTTCCCAGTACATTACCTTTCCCCTGTGTAATTACCTTTACAAGCTCCAGCTGTTTTTATTCTCAGAAGGTTTACTCCCTGATATACAGCTGCCTACCCCCTTCGTAAGTGCAGGTCCTAAATGAGCTTTTTTCTCTGTTCCCTCACCACAATCCAGATTCTTTTGGGGAGTTACCAGTACAGTAACCATACCAGGAAGTACTTAATTTATTAAGCTACTGCTTTCTTAATTCTCAGTGGAGATATTTACTGATAAACAGCTACCTACAGCATGTTCATGTCGTTCCTAAATGAGCTTTTATCTCTCTCCCCTCACCACAAATCAGATTCTTCTGAGGAGTTCCCAGTACATTATCCTTTCCCCTGTGTAATTACCTTAACAAGCTCCAGCTGTTTTTATCTCAGAAGGTTTACTCCCTGATAATACAGCTCCTACCCCCTTCGTAAGTGCAGGTCCTAAATGAGCTTTTTTCTCTGTTCCCTCACCACAATCAGATTCTTTTGGGGAGTTACCAGTACAGTAACCATACCAGGAATTACTTAATTTATTAAGCTACTGCTTTTCTTAATCTCAGTGGAGATATTTACTGATAAACAGCTACGTACGCAGCATGTTCATGTCGTTCCTAAATGAGCTTTTATCTATCTCCCCTCACCACAAATCAGATTCTTCTGAGGAGTTCCCAGTACATTACCCTTTCCCCTGTGTAATTACCTTAACAATCTCCAGCTGTTTTTATTCTCAGAAGGTTTACTCCTGATATACAGCTGCCTACCCCCTTCGTAAGTGCAGGTCCTAAATGAGCTTTTTCTCTGTTCCCTCACCACAATCCAGATTCTTTTGGGGAGTTACCAGTACAGTAACCATACCAGGAAGTACTTAATTTATTAAGCTACTGCTTTTCTTAATCTCTGTGGAGATATTTACTGATAAAAGCTACCTACGCAGCATGTTCATGTCGTTCCTAAATGAGCTTTTATCTCTCTCCCCTCACCACAAATCAGATTCTTCTGAGGAGTTCCCAGTACATTATCCTTTCCCCTGTGTAATTACCTTAACAAGCTCCTGCTGTTTTTATCTCAGAAGGTTTACTCCCTGATATACAGCTGCCTACGCCCTTCGTAAGTGCAGGTCCTAAATGAGCTTTTTTCTCTGTTCCCTCACCACAAATCAGATTCTTTTGGGGAGTTACCAGTACAGTAACCATACCAGGAAGTACGTAATTTATTAAGCTACTGCTTTTCTTAATCTCAGTGAGATATTACTGATAAACAGCTACCTAGCAGCATGTTCATGTCGTTCCTAAATGAGCTTTTATCTCTCTCCCCTCACCACAATCCAGATTCTCTTGGGAGTTACCAGTACAGTATCCATACCTGGAATTACTTAATTTATTAAGCTACTGCTTTTCTTAATCTCAGTGGAGATATTTACTGATAAACAGCTACCTATGCAGCATGTTCATGTCGTTCCTAAATGAGCTTTTATCTCTCTCCCCTCACCACAAATCAGATTCTTCTGAGGAGTTCCCAGTACATTATCCTTTCCCCTGTGTAATTACCTTAACAAGCTCCAGCTGTTTTTATTCTCAGATGGATACTCCCTGATATACAGCTGCCACCCCCTTGGTAAGTGCAGGTCCTAAATGAGCTTTTTTCTCTGTTCCCTCACCACAATCCAGATTCTTTTGGGGAGTTACCAGTACAGTAACCATACCAGGAAGTACTTAATTTATTAAGCTACTGCTTTTCTTAATCTCAGTGGAGATATTTACTGATAAACAGCTACCTACTCAGCATGTTCATGTCGTTCCTAAATGAGCTTTTATCTCTCTCCCCTCACACAAATCAGATTCTTCTGAGGAGTTCCCAGTACATTATCCTTTCCCCTGTGTAATTACCTTAACAAGCTCCAGCTGTTTTTATTCTCAGAAGGTTTACTCCCTGATATACAGCTGCCTAACCCCCTTCGTAAGTGCAGGTCCTAAATGAGCTTTTTTCTCTGTTCCCTCACCACAATCCAGATTCTTTTGGGGAGTTACCAGTACAGTAACCATACCAGGAAGTACTTAATTTATTAAGCTACTGCTTTTCTTAATCTCAGTGGAGATATTTACTGATAAACAGCTACCTACGCAGCATGTTCATGTCGTTCCTAAATGAGCTTTTATCTCTCTCCCCTCACCACAAATCAGATTCTTCTGAGGAGTTCCCAGTACATTATCCTTTCCCCTGTGTAATTACCTTAACAAGCTCCAGCTGTTTTTATTCTCAGAAGGTTTACTCCCTGATATACAGCTGCCTACCCCCTTCGTAAGTGCAGGTCCTAAATGAGCTTTTTTCTCTGTTCCCTCACCACAATCCAGATTCTTTTGGGGAGTTACCAGTACAGTAACCATACCAGGAAGTACTTAATTTATTAAGCTACTGCTTTTCTTAATCTCAGTGGAGATATTTACTGATAAACAGCTACCTACGCAGCATGTTCATGTCGTTCCTAAATGAGCTTTTATCTCTCTCCCCTCACCACAAATCAGATTCTTCTGAGGAGTTCCCAGTACATTATCCTTTCCCCTGTGTAATTACCTTAACAAGCTCCAGCTGTTTTTATTCTCAGAAGGTTTACTCCCTGATATACAGCTGCCTACCCCTTCGTAAGTGCAGGTCCTAAATGAGCTTTTTTCTCTGTTCCCTCACCAAATCCAGATTCTTTTGGGGAGTTACCAGTACAGTAACCATACCAGGAAGTACTTAATTTATTAAGCTACTGCTTTTCTTAATCTCAGTGGAGATATTTACTGATAAACAGCTACCTACGCAGCATGTTCATGTCGTTCCTAAATGAGCTTTTATCTCTCTCCCCTCACACAAATCAGATTCTTCTGAGGAGTTCCCAGTACATTATCCTTTCCCCTGTGTAATTACCTTAACAAGCTCCAGCTGTTTTTCTTCTCAGAAGGTTTACTCCCTGATATACAGCTGCCTACCCCTTCGTAAGTGCAGGTCCTAAATGAGCTTTTTTCTCTGTTCCCTCACCACAATCCAGATTCTTTTGGGGAGTTACCAGTACAGTAACCATACCAGGAAGTACTTAATTTATTAAGCTACTGCTTTTCTTAATCTCAGTGGAGATATTTACTGATAAACAGCTACCTACGCAGCATGTTCATGTCGTTCCTAAATGAGCTTTTATCTCTCTCCCCTCACACAAATCAGATTCTTCTGAGGAGTTCCCAGTACATTATCCTTTCCCTGTGTAATTACCTTAACAAGCTCCAGCTGTTTTTATTCTCAGAAGGTTTACTCCCTGATATACAGCTGCCTACCCCCTTCGTAAGTGCAGGTCCTAAATGAGCTTTTTTCTCTGTTCCCTCACCACAATCCAGATTCTTTTGGGGAGTTACCCGTACAGTAACCATACCAGGAAGTACTTAATTTATTAAGCTACTGCTTTTCTTAATCTCAGTGGAGATATTTACTGATAAAAGCTACCTACGCAGCATGTTCATGTCGTTCTAAATGAGCTTTTATCTCTCTCCCCTCACCTCAAATCAGATTCTTCTGAGGAGTTCCCAGTACATTATCCTTTCCACTGTGTAATTACCTTAACAAGCTCCAGCTGTTTTTATTCTCAGAAGTTTACTCCCTGATATACAGCTGCCTACCCCTTCGTAAGTGCAGGTCCTAAATGAGCTTTTTTCTCTGTTCCCTCACCACAATCCAGATTCTTTTGGGGAGTTACCAGTACAGTAACCATACCAGGAAGTACTTAATTTATTAAGCTACTGCTTTTCTTAATCTCAGTGGAGATATTTACTGATAAACAGCTACCTACGCAGCATGTTCATGTCGTTCCTAAATGAGCTCTTATCTCTCTCCCTCACGACAAATCAGATTCTTCTGAGGAGTTCCCAGTACATTATCCTTTCCACTGTGTAATTACCTTAACAAGCTCCAGCTGTTTTTATTCTCAGAAGGTTTACTCCCTGATATACAGCTGCCTACCCCCTTCGTAAGTGCAGGTCCTAAATGAGCTTTTTTCTCTGTTCCCTCACCACAATCCAGATTCTTTGGGGAGTTACCAGTACAGTAACCATACCAGGAAGTACTTAATTTATTAAGCTACTGCTTTTCTTAATCTCAGTGGAGTTATTTACTGATAAACAGCTACCTACACAGCATGTTCATGTCGTTCCTAAATGAGCTTTTTTCTCTGTTCCCTCACGACAATCCAGATTCTTTTGGGGAGTTACCAGTACAAGTATCCATACCAGGAAGTACTTAATTTATTAAGCTACTGCTTTTCTTAATCTCAGTGGAGATATTTACTGATAAACAGCTACGTATGTAGCATGTTCAGGTCGTTCCTAAATGAGCTTTTATCTCTCTCCCTCACCACAAATCAGATTCTTCTGAGGAGTTCCAGTACATTATCCTTTCCCCTGTGTAATTACCTTAACAAGCTACAGCTTTTTTATCTCAGAAGGTTTACTCCCTGATATACAGCTGCCTACCCCCTTCGTAAGTGCAGGTCCTAAATGAGCTTTTTTCTCTGTTCCCTCACCACAATCCAGATTCTTTTGGGGAGTTACCAGTACAGTAACCATACCAGGAAGTACTTAATTTATTAGTCTACTGTTTTCTTAATCTCAGTGGAGATACTTACTGATAAACAGCTACCTATGCAGCATGTTCATGTCGTTCCTAAATGAGCTTTTATCTCTCTCCCCTCACCACAAATCAGATTCTTCTGAGGAGTTCCAGTACAGTAACCATACCAGGAAGTACTTAACATTAAGCTACTGCTTTTCTTAATTCTCAGAAGGTTTACTGATAAACAGCTGCCTACCAGCATGTTCATGTCGTTCCTAAATGAGCTTTTTTCTCTGTTCCCTCACACAATCCAGATTCTTTTGGGGAGTTACCAGTAGAGTATCCATACCAGGAAGTACTTACTTTATTAAGCTACTGCTTTTCTTAATTTCAGTGGAGATATTTTCTGATAAACAGCTACCTACGCAGCATATTCATTTCGTTCCTAAATGAGCTTTATCTCTCTCCCCTCACCACAAATCAGATTCTTCTGAGGAGTACCAGTACATTATCCTTTCCCCTGTGTAATTACCTTAACAAGTTCCACTGTTTTTATTCTCAGAAGGGATACTCCCTGATATACAGCTGCCAACCCCCTTGTAAGTGCAGGTCCTAAATGAGCTTTTTCTCTGTTCCCTCACCACAATCCAGATTCTTTTGAGGAGTTACCAGTACAGTAACCATACCAGGAATTACTTAATTTATTAGATACTGCTTTTCTTAATCTCAGTGCAGATATTTACTGATAAACAGCTACCTACGCAGCATGTTCATGTCGTTCCTAAATGAGCTTTTATCTCTCTCCCCTCACCACAAATCAGATTCTTCTGAGGAGTTCCCAGTACATTATCCTTTCCCCTGTGTAATTACCTTAACAAGCTCCAGCTGTTTTTATTCTCAGAAGGTTTACTCCCAGATATACAGCTGCCTACCCCCTTCGTAAGTGCAGGTCCTAAATGAGCTTTTTTATCTGTTCCCTCACCACAATCCAGATTCTTTTGGGGAGTTAAAAGTACAGTAACCATACCAGGAAGTACTTAATTTATTAAGCTACTGCTTTTCTTAATCTCAGTGGAGATATTTACTGATAAACAGCTACTTACGCAGCATGTTCATGTCGTTCCTAAATGAGCTTTTATCTCTCTCCCCTCACGACAAATCAGATTCTTCTGATGAGTTCCCAGTTCATTATCCTTTCAACTGTGTAATTACCTTAACAAGCCCCAGCTGTTTTTATTCTCAGAATGTTTACTCCCTGAAATACAACTGCCTACCCCCTTCGTAAGTGCAGGTCCTAAATGAGCTTTTTTCTCTGTTCCCTCACCACAATTGAGATTCTTTTGGGAGTTACCAGTACAGTAACCATACCAGGAAGTACTTAATTTATTAAGCTACTGCTTTTCTTAATCTCAGTGGAGATATTTACTGATAAACAGCTACGTATGCAGCATGTTCATGTCGTTCCTAAATGAGCTTTTATCTCTCTCCCCTCAAAACAAATCAGATTTTTCTTAGGAGTTCCCAGTACATTATCCTTTCCCCTGTGTAATTACCTTAACAAGCTCCAGCTGTTTTTATTCTCAGAAGGTTTACTCCCTGATATACAGCTGCCTACCCCCTTCGTAAGTGCAGGTCCTAAATGAGGTTTTTTCTCTGTTCCCTCACCACAATCCAGATTCTTTTGGGGAGTTACCAGTACAGCAACTATACCAGGAAGTACTTAATTTATTAAGCTACTGCTTTTCTAATTCTCAGTGGAGATATTTACTGATAAACAGCTACCTACTCAGCATGTTTATGTCGTTCCTAAATGAGCTTTTATCTCTCTCCCCTCACCACAAATCAGATTCTTCTGAGGAGTTCCCAGTACATTATCCTTTCCTCTGTGTAATTACCTTAACAAGCTCCAGCTGTTTTTATTCTCAGAAGGTTTACTCCCTGATATACAGCTGCCTACCCCCTTCGTAAGTGCAGGTCCTAAATGAGCTTATTTCTCTGTTCCCTCACCACAATCCAGATTCTTTTGGGGAATTACCAGTACAGTATCCATACAAGGAAGTACTTAATTTATTAAGCTACTGCTTTTCTTAATCTCAGTGGAGATATTTACTGATAAACAGCTACATACGCAGCACGTTCATGTCGTTCCTAAATGAGCTTTTATCTCTCCCCCTCACACAAATCAGATTCTTCTGTGGAGTTCCCAGTACATTATCCTTTCCCCTGTGTAATTACCTTAACAAGCTCCAGCTGTTTTTATTCTCAGAAGGTTTACTCCCTGATATACAGCTGTCTACCCCCTTCGTAACTGCAGGTCCTAAATGAGCTTTTTTCTCTGTTCCCTCACCACAATCCAGATTCTTTTGGGGAGTTACCAGTACAGTAAGGATACAAGGAAGTACTTAATTTATTAAGCTACTGCTTTTCTTAATCTCAGTGGAGATATTTACTGATAAACAGCTACCTACGCAGCACGTTCATGTCGTTCCTAAATGAGCTTTTATCTCTCTCCCCTCACCACAAATCAGATTCTTCTGAGGAGTTCCCAGTACATTAACCTTTCCCCTGTGTAATTACCTTAACAAGCTCCAGCTGTTTTTATTCTCAGAAGGTTTACTCCCTGATATACAGCTGCCTACCCCCTTCGTAAGTGCAGGTCCTAAATGAGCTTTTTTCCATGTTCCCTCACCACAATCCAGATTCTTTGGGGAGTTAGAAGTACAGTATCCATACCAGGAAGTACTTAATTTATTAAGCTACTGCTGTTCTTAATCTCAGTGGAGATATTTACTGATAAACAGGTACGTACGCAGCATGTTCATGTCGTTCCTAAATTTGCTTTTATCTCTCTCCCCTCACCACAAATCAGATTCTTCTGATGAGTTCCCAGTACATTATCCTTTCCCCTGTGTAATTACCTTAACAAGCTCCAGCCGTTTTTATTCTCAGAAGGTTTACTCCCTGATATATAGCTGCCTACCCCCTTGGTAAGTGCAGGTCGTAAATGAGCTTTTTTCTCTGTTCCCTCACCACAATCCAGATTCTTTTGGGGAATTACCAGTACAGTAACCATACCAGGAAGTACGTAATTTATTAATGTACTCTTTTTCTTAATCTCAGTGGAGATATTTACTGATAAACAGCTACCTACGCAGCATGTTCATGTCTTTCCTAAATGAGCTTTTATCTCTCTCCCCTCACCACAAATCAGATTCTTCTTAGGAGTTCCCAGTACGTTATCCTTCCCCCTGTGTTATTACCTTAACAAGCTCCTGCTGTTTATATTCTCAGAAGGTTTACTCCCTGATATACAGCTTCCTACCCCCTTCGTAAGTGCAGGTCCTAAATGAGCTTTTTTCTCTGTTCCCTCACCACAATCCAGATTCTTTTGTGGAGTTACCAGTACAGTAACCATACCAGGAAGTACTTAATTTATTAAGCTACTGCTTTTCTTAATCTCAGTGGAGATATTTACTGATAAACAGCTACCTACGCAGCATGTTCATGTCGTTCATAATTGAGCTTTTATCTCTCTCCGCTCACCACAAATCTGATACTTCTGAGGAGTTCCCGGTACATTATCCTTTACCCCTTGTGTAATTACTTTAACAAGTTCCAGCTGTTTTTATTCTCAGAAGGTTTACTCCCTAATATACTGCTGCCTACCCCCTTCGTAAGTGCAGGTCCTAAATGAGCTTTTTTCTCTGTTCCCTCACCACAATCCAGATTCTTTTGGGGAGTTACCAGTACCGTATCCATACCAGGAAGTACTTAATTTATTAAGCTACTGCTTTTCTTAATCTCAGTGCAGATATTTACTGATAAACAGCTACATACGCAGCATGTTCATGTCGTTCCTAAATGTGCTTTTATCTCTCTCCCCTCTCCACAAATCAGATTCTTCTGAGGAGTTCCCAGTACATTATCCTTTCCCCTGTGAAATTACCTTAACAAGCTCCAGCCGTTTTTATTCTCAGAAGGTTTACTCCCTGATATATAGCTGCCTACCCACTTCGTAAGGGCAGGTCCTAAATGAGCTATTTTCTCTCTTCCCTCACCACAATCCAGATTCTTTTGGGGAATTACCAGTACAGTAACCATACCAGGAAGTACGTAATTTATTAAGGTACTGCTTTTCTTAATCTCAGTGGAGATATTTACTGATAAACAGCTACCTACGCAGCATGTTCATGTCTTTCCTAAATGAGCTTTTATCTCTCTCCCCTCAAAACAAATCAGATTCTTCTTAGGAGTTCCCAGTACATTATCCTTTCCCCTGTGTAATTACCTGAACAAGCTCCAGCTGTTTTTATTCTCAGAAGGTTACTCCCTGATATACAGCTGCCTAAACCCTTCGTAAGTGCAGGTCCTAAATGAGCTTTTTTCTCTGTTCCCTCACAAAATCCAGATTCTATTGGGGAGTTACCAGTACAGTAACCATACCAGGAAGTACTTAATTTATTAAGCTACTGCTTTTCTTAATCTCAGTGGAGTTATTTACTGATAAACAGCTACCTACGCATCATGTTCATGTCGTTCCTAAATGAGCATTTTTCTCTGTTCCCTCACCACAATCCAGATTCTTTTGGGGAGTTACCAGTACAGTAACCATACCAGGAAGTACGTAATTTATTAAGCTACTGCTTTTCTTAATCTCAGTGGAGATATTTACTGATAAACAGCTAGGTATGCAGCATGTTCATGTCGTTCCTATATGAGCTTTTATCTCTCTCCCCTCACGACAAATCAGATTCTTCTGAGGAGTTCCCAGTACATTATCCTTTCCCCTGTGTAATTACCTTAACAAGCTCCAGCTGTTTTTATTCTCAGAAGGTTTACTCCCTGATATACAGCTGCTTACCCCTTCGTAAGTGAAGGTCCTAAATGAGCTTTTTTCTCTGTTCCCTCAACACAATCCAGATTGTTTTGGGGAGTTACCAGTAGAGTAACCATACCAGGAAGTACTTACTTTATTAAGCTACTGCTTTTCTTAATTTCAGTGGAGATATTTTCTGATAAACAGCTACCTACGCAGCATGTTCATTTCGTTCCTAAATGAGCTTATATCTCTCTCCCCTCACCACAAATCAGATTCTTCTGAGGAGTACGCAGTACATTATCCTTTCCCCTGTGTAATTACCTTAACAAGTTCCACCTGTTTTTATTCTCAGAAGGGATACTCCCTGATATACAGCTGGCAACCCCCTTGGTAAGTGCAGGTCCTAACTGAGCTATTTTCTCTGTTCCCTCACCATAATCCAGATTCTTTTGGGGAGTTACCAGTACAGTAACCATACCAGGAATTACTTAATTTATTAAGATACTGCTTTTCTTAATCTCAGTGGAGATATTTACTGATAAACAGCTACCTACGCAGCATATTCTTGTCGTTCCTATATGAGCTTTTATCTCTCTCCCCTCACCAAAAATCACATTCTTCTGAGGAGTTCCCAGTACATTATCCTTTCCCCTGTGTAATTTCCTTAACAAGCTCCAGCTGTTTTTATTCTCAGAAGGTTTACTCCCTGATATACAGCTGCCTACCCCCTTCGTAAGTGCAGGTCCTAAATGAGCTTTTTTCTCTGTTCCCTCACCACAATCCAGATTCTTTTGGGGAGTTACCAGTACAGTAACCATACCAGGAAGTACTTAATTTATTAAGCTACTGCTTTCTTAATCTCAGTGGAGATATTTACTGATAAACAGCTACGTACGCAGCATGTTCATGTCGTTCCTAAATGAGCTTTTATCTCTCTCCCCTCACCACAAATCAGATTCTTCTGAGGAATTCCCATTACATTATCCTTTCCCCTGTGTAATTATCTTAACAAGCTCCAGCTGTTTTTATTCTCAGATGGTTTACTCCCTGATATACAGCTGCCTACCCCCTTCGTAAGTGCACGTCCTAAATGAGCTTTTTTCTCTGTTCCCTCACCACAATCCAGATTCTTTTGGGGAGTTACCAGTACAGTAACCATACCAGGAAGTACTTAATTTATTAAGCTACTGCTTTTCTTAATCTCAGTGGAGAGATGTACTGATAAACCGCTACCTACGCAGCATGTTCATGTCGTTCCTAAATGAGCTTTTATCTATCTCCCCTCACCACAAATCAGATTCTTCTGAGGAGTTCCCAGTACATTATCCTTTCCCCTGTGTAATTACCTTAACAAGTTCCAGCTGTTTTTATTCTCAGAAGGTTTACTCCCTGATATACAGCTGCCTAACCCCTTCGTAAGTGTAGGTCCTAAATGAGCTTTTTTCTCTGTTCCCTCACCACAATCCAGATTCTTTTGGGGAGTTACCAGTACAGTAACCATACCAGGAAGTACTTAATTTATTAAGCTACTGCTTTTCTTAATATCAGTGGAGATATTTACTGATAAACAGCTACCTACGCAGCATGTTCATGTCGTTCCTAAATGAGCTTTTATCTCTCTCCCCTCACCACAAATCAGATTCTTCTGAGGAGTTCCCAGTACATTAACCTTTCCCATGTGTAATTACCTTAACAAGCTCCAGCTGTTTTTATTCTCCGAAGGTTTACTCCCTGAAATACTGCTGCCTCCCCCCTTCGTAACTGCAGGTCCTAAATGAGCTTTTTTCTCTGTTCCCTCACCACAATGCAGATTCTTTTGGGGAGTAACCAGTACAGTAACAATACCAGGAATTCCTTAATTTATTAAGCTACTGCTTTTCTTAATCTCAGTGGAGATATTTACTGATAAAGAGCTACGTACGCAGCATGTTCATGTCGTTCCTAAATGAGCTTTTATCTCTCTCCCCTCACCACAAATCAGATTCTTCTGAGGAGTTCCCGGTACATTATCCTTTCCCCTGTGTAATTACCTTAACAAGCTCCAGCTGTTTTTATTCTCAGAAGGTTTACTCCCTGACATACAGCTGCCTAACCCCTTCCTAAGTGCAGGTCCTAAATGAGCGTTTTTCTCTGTTCCCTCACCACTATCCAGATTCTTTTGGGGAGTTACCAGTACAGTAACCATACCAGGAAGTACTTAATTTATTAAGCTACTGCTTTTCTTAATCTCAGTGGAGATATTTACTGATAAACAGCTACCTACGCAGCATGTTCATGTCGTTCCTGAATGAGCTTTTATCTCTCTCCCTCCACCACAAATCAGATTCTTCTGAGGAGTTCCCAGTACATTATCCTTTCCCCTTTGTAATTACCTTAACAATCTCCAGCTATTTTTATTCTCAGAAGGTTTACTCCCTGATATACAGCTGCCTACCCCCTTCGTAAGTGCAGGTCCTAAATGAGCTTTTTTCTCTGTTCCCTCACCACAATCCAGATTCTTTTGGGGAGTTACCAGTACAGTAACCATACCAGGAAGTACTTAATTTATTAGCTACTGCTTTTCTTAATTTCATGGAGATATTTACTGATAAACAGCTACCTACGCAGCATGTTCATGCGTTCCTAAATGAGCTTTTATCTCTCTCCCCTCACCACAAATCAGATTCTTCTGAGGAGTTCCCAGGACATTATCCTTTCCCCTGTGTAATTTCCTTAACAAGCTCCAGCTGTTTTTATTCTCAGAATGTTTACTCCCTGATATACAACTGCCTACCCCCCTTCGTAAGTGCAGTTCCTCAATGAGCTTTTTTCTCTGTTCCCTCACCACAATCCAGATTCTTTTGGGGAGTTACCAGTACAGTAATAATACCAGGAATTACTTAATTTATTAAGGTACTGCTTTTCTTAATCTCAGTGGAGATATTTACTGATAAACAGCTACCTACGCAGCATGTTCATGTCTTTCCTAAATGAGCTTTTATCTCTCTCCCCTCACCACAAATCAGATTCTTCTGAGGAGTTCCCAGTACATTATCCTTTCCCCTGTGTAATTACCTTAAAAAGCTCGAGCTGTTTTTAATCTCAGAAGGTTAACTCCCTGATATACAGCTGCCTAACCCCTTCGTAAGTGCAGGTCCTAAATGAGCTTTTTTCTCTGTTCCCTCGCCACAATCCGATTCTTTTGGGGAGTTACCAGTACAGTAAACATACCAGGAAGTACTTAATTTATTAAGCTACTGCTTTTCTTAATCTCAGTGGAGATATTTACTGATAAACAGCTACCTATGCAGCATGTTCATGTCGTTCCTAAATGAGTATATATCCTCTCTCCCCTCACCACAAATCAGATTCTTCTGAGGAGTTCCCAGTAAATTATCCTTTCCCTGTGTAATTACCTTAACAAGCTCCAGGTGTTTTATTCTCAGAAGATTTACTCCCTGATATACAGCTGCCTACCCCCTTCGTAAGTGCATGTCCTTAATGAGCTTTTTTCTCTGTTCCCTCACCACAATCCAGATTCTTTTGGGGAGTTACCAGCACAGTAACCATACCAGGAATTACTTAATTTATTAAGCTACTGCTTTTCTTAATCTCAGTGGAGATATTTACTGATTAACAGCTACCTACGCAGCATGTTCATGTCGTTCCTAAATGAGCTTTTATCTCTTTCCCCTCACCACAAATCAGATTCTTCTGAGGAATTCCCAGTACATTATCCTTTCCACTGTGTAATTACCTTAACAAGCTCCAGCTGTTTTTATTCTCAGAAGGTTTACTCCCTGATATACAGCTGCCTACCCCCTTCGTAAGTGCAGGTCCTAAATGAGCTTTTTTCTCTGTTCCCTCACCACAATCCAGATTCTTTTGGGAGTTTCCAGTACAGTAACCATACAGGAATTACTTAATTTATTACGCTCACTGCTTTTCTTAATCTCAGTGGAGATATTTACTGATAAACAGCTACGTACGCAGCATGTTCATGTCGTTCTAATGAGCTTTTATCTCTCTCCTCTCACCACAAATCAGATTCTTCTGAGGCGTTCCCAGTACATTATCCTTTCCCTGTGTAATTTCCTTAACAAGCTCCAGCTGTTTTTATTCTCAGAAGGTTTACTCCCTGATATACACCTCCCTACCCCCTTCGTAAGTGCAGGTCCTAATGAGCGTTTTCTCTGTTCCCTCACCACTATCCAGATTCTTTTGGGGAGTTACCAGTACAGTAACCATACCAGGAAGTACTTAATTTATTAAGCTACTGCTTTTCTTAATCTCAGTGGTGATATTTACTGATAAACAGCTACCTACGCAGCATGTTCATGTCGTTCCTGAATGAGCTTTTATCTCTCTCCCCTCACCACAAATCAGATTCTTCTGAGGAGTTCCCAGTACATTATCCTTTCCCCTGTGTAATTACCTTAACAATCTCCAGCTGTTATTATTCTCAGAAGGTTTACTCCCTGATATACAGCTGCCTACCCCCTTCGTAAGTGCAGGTCCTAAATGACCTTTTTTCTCTGTTCCCTACACCACAATCCAGATACATTTGGGGAGTTACCAGTACAGTAACCATACCAGGAATTACTTAATTTATTAAGCTACAGCTTTTCTTAATCTCAGTGGAGATATTTACTGATAAACAGCTACGTATGCAGCATGTTCATGTCGTTCCTAAATGAGCTTTTATCTCTCTCCCCTCACCACAAATCAGATTCTTCTGAGGAGTTCCCAGTACATTATCCTTTCCCCTGTGTAATTACCTTAACAAGCTCCAGCTCTTTTTATTCTCAGAGGGTTTACTCCCTGATATACAGCTGCCTACCCCCTTCGTATGTGCAGGTCCTAAATGACCTTTTTTCTCTGTTCCCTCACCAAAATCCAGATTCTTTTGGGGAGTTACCAGTACAGTAACCATACCAGGAAGTACTTAATTTATTAAGCTACTGATTTCTTAATCTCAGTGGAGATATTTACTGATAAACAGCTACCTACGCAGCATGTTCATGTCTTTCCTAAAAGAGCTTTTATGTCTCTCCCCTCAAAACAAATCAGATTCTTCTTAGGAGTTCCCAGTACATTTTCCTTTCCCCTGTGTTATTACCTTAACAAGCTCCAGCTGGTTTTATTCTCAGAAGGTTTACTCCCTGATATACAGCTTCCTACCCCCTTCGTAAGTGCAGGTCCTAAATGAGCTTTTTTCTCTGTTCCCTCACCACAATCCAGATTCTT